>NC_048304.1:110559683-110849355 GCF_013100865.1 Trachemys scripta elegans
CCAGTACGACGACGACGGGTACCAGTCATAATATACCATCGCCTGCAAGGGGCTGGTGCAATGCAGCACTACGGCTGCCAGCCCCACGGCTATCACTCATGCTACACCGTCTACCGCCAAAAGGCAGTTAGCAGCTGCTGCTGTGTAGCAATGCAGTCCCACGTCTGCCGGCACCCAGAGGACATATGGTGACGGTGAGCTCAGCTGAGCTGAGCGGGCTCCATGCTTGCCATGGTATGTTGTCTGCACAGGTAACCCAGGTAAAAAGGCGCGAATCTATTGTCTGCCGTTGCTGTGACGAGGGGGGAGGGGCCTGACGACACGTACCCAGAACCGCCCGCGACACTGTTTTGCATCATCCGGGCATTGGGATCTCAACCCAGAATTCAAAGAAAAGGCGCGAACCGCTTCTCGGCTCGAGCTGTGGCGCAAACGTAGTATCTGACGGCCTAGGGGAAGGAGGGAGGGCGGGCCGAGTGACGACATGGCGTACAGGCACAGGGAATTAAAATAAAGAACGGTGGCTGTGCATCAGGGAGAGACACAAACACCTGTCACACAGAATGGTCCCCCCAAAGATCAAACTGAAAACCCTGGGTTTAGCAGGCCATTCATTTGACGGAGGGAGGGGGAAGCAAATGAATACAGAGAAAATCTATTTTTTTACATCTTAAGACGACGGTGCAGCGTGACTGATAGCCCTCGGCATCTTTCTGGGTGCTTGGCAGCAAATACGGGGCGGTGTATGACGATGGTCTTCAGGCCTATTGCACGAGCTGCTGCTCAGGGAAGACTCTGCTAATGTGCGATGACCCGACTTGTAATAGGCCGGCTAACAGTCATAATACACCATTTACTGCCAAAAGGCAAGCCCCACGGCTGCCAGCACCCAGATCGCCGATGAAGGCTACCAGTCTACTGCACCGTCTACCGCCAAAAGGCAGTTAGCAGCTGCTGCTGTGTAGCAATGCAGTCCCACGTCTGCCGGCACCCAGAGGACATATGGTGACGGTGAGCTCAGCTGTGCTGAGCGGGCTCCATGTTGTCTGCACAGGTAACCCAGGTAACCCAGGTAAAAAGGCGCGAATCTATTGTCTGCCGTTGCTGTGACGGGGGGAGGGAGGGGCCTGACGACACGTACCCAGAACCGCCCGCGACACTGTTTTGCATCATCCGGGCATTGGGATCTCAACCCAGAATTCCAAGGGCGGCAGAGACTGCGGGAACTGTGGGATAGCTCTGGGATAGCTACCCATAGTGCAATGCTCCGGAAGTCGACACTAGCCTCGTACTGTGGACGCGGTCCGCCGACTAGAGCACCTAGAGCATTGTATTGTGTGGACACACACAATCGGCTGTATACAACCGATTTCAATAAAACCGGCTTCTATAAATTCGAACTAATTTCGTAGTGTAGACATACCCCAAGTGTGGTTCTGAGCTGAGAAGTGACAGTATGAGACTCCAGGTTAGTTCTGATTTCCATAGTGCAGTGGTTCCCAAACTTGTTCCGCCGCTTGTGCAGGGAAAGCCCCTGGCGGGCTGGGCCGGTTTGTTTACGTGCCATGTCCGCAGGTTCGGCCGATCGTGGCTCCCACTGGCCACGGTTCGCTGCTCCAGGCCAATGGGAGCTGCTGGAAGTGGCACAGGCCGAGGGACATACTGGCCGCTGCTTCCAGCAGCTCCCATTGGCCTGGAACCACTGCCATAGTGGATATGTTCAGCCTACAAATAGCCATTTTTGCAATTGTCAGTCCTACAAATGCAATATGTGGGTCTGAAAGTCAAGCAGTGGTTAGAAATTGAAGCTAGACAAATTCAGACTGGAAATAAGGTGTAGATTTTAAAGGTGAGAGTAGTTAACCATTGGAACAATTTACCAAGGGTCATGATGGTGGATACTCCATCACTGTCAATTTTTGAATCAAGATTGGATGTTCTTCTAAAAGATAGGACTTCCCCACAAATAATTTCTAGAGCCTATGGCCTGTGTTACACTGGAGGTCAGTCTAGATGATCACCATGATCCCACTGGGCCTTGGAATTTATGAATCTAGGTTTGTTGAGACCTGGTCCATTATAGGTTTCAGAGTAGCAGCCGTGTTAGTCTGTATCCGCAAAAAGAAGAACAGGAGTACTTGTGGCACCTTAGAGACTAACAAATTTATTAGAGCATAAGCTTTCGTGGACTACAGCCCACTTCTTCAGATGTATCTAATAAATTTGTTAGTCTCTAAGGTGCCACAAGTACTCCTGTTCTTCTTTTTTTGGTCCATTATAGTACTTTTGCTTGGCTTTCTTAATTGTTCATGCTAGCTTTTACTGTGGCTAATATTAAACATTGTTAAAAAAAAAAGAGGGGGGGTATATTCTGTTGATAGTAATGGAAGTTAACATATGTGTAGCAAGAGCATTGGTAAACCCCTTCGGAGTTCACCTTTAGTATGTTGCTGGTACAGGAGTAATGATGGAACAATAGGACAGAGGTGTGACTGTAACTGTAGGATTTATTATGACTTTACTGTAGCAATTAAAACCATTTCTCTCCCTTTGAAAATGATGGTTCTTGAAAGGGCCAGGAGACTTTTTATTAAAAAAAAAAAAAAACTATAGCCAATTGATACCTAATGAGTGAGCTGATCTAAACAAGCTACTCACAATCCTTTTATAAATAGTCACATCAGTGAAGTAATCACATCATAATCCATGTAGTACAGCTTTTGCTGCCATTACTGTGTGAGAAGGGCTTTGTTTTTCTTCCTACTACTAGTTGGGGTTTTTACGGTATATTCCTTTGGAGAGCTATATAATACCACCGACAGAATACATAGATATCCTCTGTAGGAGTAACAAAAGATCTACTGCCACTCTAAATATAATCAGGCAAGAGGAAAAATAAAACTGATTATGGAATGTAGCAGTAGTAAGTGGCAGTCAGGGTGCTGTGTGAAATATGATTAAGCAGCCATTCCTGTAGCCTCCTAATTTATAGTTTTGCCAACATGCCACAAATTCTCAAAAATAGCTATTTTCCTACCAGTTTCTTTTGTGCCTGCCTCTGCTTTCCTATGAGGAAGGATTGTAAGGACTGCAAGGTAGCTACAAAGTGTGAGAAAATGAGAACCTTCAGATTTAAAATGACAGGGGTCTGCCTTATGCCATCTTCTCTCTGAGGCTGTGGCAAAGACAGGGCTGAAAGTACTAATTTGGGAGTGGTATTCTGTTTAGAGATTATTTCTGTAAAATCCATTATGAAATAACTGATAAGGTGTAGGCATCACCTGCAGCCTGTGCACTCCCACATCTTGCAGAGCTGCCTCAGTAATGGAGTTAGAGCCCCCTGCTAACCATGATTCTGCTGTGTTTTATTTGCCATACAGCTTCATAACCAGATACCATGACAGCTGAATACTCTGCCACAGTTATTTGGTGGCCTGCTATAACTACTCGCCTTCCGCCCCAAGAAAGACCTATTTGTTTCTCCTCACCCCTCTGAGTTAAATGAAGGGACAGTGAATAAGGAATAGTAAACAGCTTAAGGTTAATCCATAATACCTTCCCCAAGCATGTTTCCTCTCATAGAAACCTGTTTGCACTGTCACCTTTTCTCCCTAGTGTAGATACACATGCTGAAGTTGCTTGAAGCAGTAATAATGCAGGAAATGTGCCTTCATTCTCTTCTCTGGAGCAGTTTTCACATGCAAGCTAATTTGGATGAATACAGCAACAGAGGGTCCTGTGGCACCTTTGAGACTAACAGAAGTACTGGGAGCATAAGCTTTCGTGGGTAAGAACCTCACTTCTTCAGATGCAAGTCATCTGAAGAAGTGAGGTTCTTACCCACGAAAGCTTATGCTCCCAATACGTCTGTTAGTCTGAAAGGTGCCACAGGACCCTCTGTTGCTGTATTCATCCAAATTAGCTTGCATGTGAAAACTGCTCCAGAGAAGAGAATGAAGGCACATTTCCTGCATTATTACTGCTTCAAGCAACTTCAGCATGTGTATCTACACTAGGGAGAAAAGGTGACAGTGCAAACAGGTTTCTATGAGAGGAAACATGCTTGGGGAAGGTATTATGGATTAACCTTAAGCTGTTTACTATTCCTTATTCACTGTCCCTTCATTTAACTCAGAGGGGTGAGGAGAAACAAATAGGTCTTTCTTGGGGCGGAAGGCGAGTAGTTATAGCAGGCCACCAAATAACTGTGGCAGAGTATTCAGCTGTCATGGTATCTGGTTATGAAGCTGTATGGCAAATAAAACACAGCAGAATCATGGTTAGCAGGGGGCTCTAACTCCATTACTGAGGCAGCTCTGCAAGATGTGGGAGTGCACAGGCTGCAGGTGATGCCTACACCTTATCAGTTATTTCATAATGGATTTTACAGAAATAATCTCTAAACAGAATACCACTCCCAAATTAGTACTTTCAGCCCTGTCTTTGCCACAGCCTCAGAGAGAAGATGGCATAAGGCAGACCCCTGTCATTTTAAATCTGAAGGTTCTCATTTTCTCACACTTTGTAGCTACCTTGCAGTCCTTACAATCCTTCCTCATAGGAAAGCAGAGGCAGGCACAAAAGAAACTGGTAGGAAAATAGCTATTTTTGAGAATTTGTGGCATGTTGGCAAAACTATAAATTAGGAGGCTACAGGAATGGCTGCTTAATCATATTTCACACAGCACCCTGACTGCCACTTACTACTGCTACATTCCATAATCAGTTTTATTTTTCCTCTTGCCTGATTATATTTAGAGTGGCAGTAGATCTTTTGTTACTCCTACAGAGGATATCTATGTATTCTGTCGGTGGTATTATATAGCTCTCCAAAGGAATATACCGTAAAAACCCCAACTAGTAGTAGGAAGAAAAACAAAGCCCTTCTCACACAGTAATGGCAGCAAAAGCTGTACTACATGGATTATGATGTGATTACTTCACTGATGTGACTATTTATAAAAGGATTGTGAGTAGCTTGTTTAGATCAGCTCACTCATTAGGTATCAATTGGCTATAGTTTTTTTTTTTTTTTAATAAAAAGTCTCCTGGCCCTTTCAAGAACCATCATTTTCAAAGGGAGAGAAATGGTTTTAATTGCTACAGTAAAGTCATAATAAATCCTACAGTTACAGTCACACCTCTGTCCTATTGTTCCATCATTACTCCTGTACCAGCAACATACTAAAGGTGAACTCCGAAGGGGTTTACCAATGCTCTTGCTACACATATGTTAACTTCCATTACTATCAACAGAATATACCCCCCCTCTTTTTTTTTTAACAATGTTTAATATTAGCCACAGTAAAAGCTAGCATGAACAATTAAGAAAGCCAAGCAAAAGTACTATAATGGACCAAAAAAAGAAGAACAGGAGTACTTGTGGCACCTTAGAGACTAACAAATTTATTAGATACATCTGAAGAAGTGGGCTGTAGTCCACGAAAGCTTATGCTCTAATAAATTTGTTAGTCTCTAAGGTGCCACAAGTACTCCTGTTCTTCTTTTTGCGGATACAGACTAACACGGCTGCTACTCTGAAACCTATAATGGACCAGGTCTCAACAAACCTAGATTCATAAATTCCAAGGCCCAGTGGGATCATGGTGATCATCTAGACTGACCTCCAGTGTAACACAGGCCATAGGCTCTAGAAATTATTTGTGGGGAAGTCCTATCTTTTAGAAGAACATCCAATCTTGATTCAAAAATTGACAGTGATGGAGTATCCACCATCATGACCCTTGGTAAATTGTTCCAATGGTTAACTACTCTCACCTTTAAAATCTACACCTTATTTCCAGTCTGAATTTGTCTAGCTTCAATTTCTAACCACTGCTTGACTTTCAGACCCACATATTGCATTTGTAGGACTGACAATTGCAAAAATGGCTATTTGTAGGCTGAACATATCCACTATGGCAGTGGTTCCAGGCCAATGGGAGCTGCTGGAAGCAGCGGCCAGTATGTCCCTCGGCCTGTGCCACTTCCAGCAGCTCCCATTGGCCTGGAGCAGCGAACCGTGGCCAGTGGGAGCCACGATCGGCCGAACCTGCGGACATGGCACGTAAACAAACCGGCCCAGCCCGCCAGGGGCTTTCCCTGCACAAGCGGCGGAACAAGTTTGGGAACCACTGCACTATGGAAATCAGAACTAACCTGGAGTCTCATACTGTCACTTCTCAGCTCAGAACCACACTTGGTTAACAAAGGGTTGCTGATTTTACCAGTTACACTCAAACTCTCCTTTTAACCCTTGGGAAAATCTGTAGGTGTCAAAAAACCATTACGAAGAAAGATACTGCTCTAGAGGAACACAGTTCACTGATTTCTGGAGATAGTAATGTCTTCGTTGAAATTTAACTTATTCTTTCTATCTGTCCCTTAGAAAGTTAGCAAAACAAACCGGTTACGATCTACATCGGGTCTGTTTTATTATGTATGGAATCAAGGTTGTAGTAGTGTAGGTGATGCACTACTTCATACAAGTGCAAATGGCCCAATTTTCTCCTCATAGGATAAGTGTATCACCTGGGGGCTAGAGGGAATTTAAACTTAATTTTGCACACCTTCCATTGAAATTCTCTTCCCCACCTATTACAAGAGTTTGCTTATACCACCTTGCTGTACATTCAATATAAATAAAAACGCAACACAATTCTTTTTAAATTAGACATTGTGGTTGAAATATTGTAAATGTTTTAAGTTACCACTTTACTAAATATTTCTATTATTTTATAGTAATTAAAGAGCTGAAGCCTGTGACTTGATGACCATGACTATTCAAGCACAATTTACATGAAATACACAGGACAATGGGTTCAGGAAAAAAAAATTAATTTTTTATAGGCATAACTTTGCTATGTGTATAATTCCTGAAGTGCAAAATTAAGTTTCATTTGTTTTCATACAAAAACATTAGAATGAAAGGTTGAGACAAACAATAAGGAAATTTGCAACTAAAGAGTCTCCAAGACTGAACGTAAAAGAAAATTAAATATCAAATATTTAGTTGGCAAATGAGAACTCAGCTTTTTTGAGAGTTATCCTAAACCATGCATGTTATTTCAACTACATGTTATTTTAATAAAGCTTGCTTTTTTTTTTTTTTTTTTTAAGAATCCATGGAAAGAAATTTTCACTCTAACCTTGAAGTTATAGTTACAGAAATGCTCAAGACCTGATCCAAAGCATGTTGAACTCAATGGAAAGACTAACTTCAATGGACGTAAGGCTCAGGCCCAAATTGTGTTTCTTTCTATATGATCTTTAAACTTATCTGGACCATTAAAAAACACCCCTTAAGTTATACAAATGGAAAAAAGTCAAAGAGCACTGATATTCAAAACACAGTCAATATGCCATTCGTTTAAAAAATGCTTCTGTGTCTAAACTAACTGCAAAGTTTCTGTCTCGAGTAAATATCTGAAGTAGGATTATACACCCCTGAAAATAGGGGATTGTAGCAGTAGTTCTCTCGGACTAACTGCAATAGGTAGCTATTTTATATATAGATACCTAATTCCTTATCCATATTCTAAAATACACTTCCTTACTTTACAATACATAAACAAAAATCTTTCTCAAATTAATATTGCTTGTATATAGTTAATTATGAGTTCTTACAGCTTCAAGATACCAAACATTCAATTTTTAATAGTATAAATATGGATTACTAAATTTTTGATCTTAAGTATAAAATCTCTATGTAAAACCACATGCTACACCCATCTGTGCAAAGGCCAGGAAAAAAAGTTCGATTTTTCATATAACAAAAGTGCTACTGCAGAACCTTTTGACTGGTTTCATGGACGTTTCTGCAGAAACATTGGACGTTTGGCTCAAAAAGTAGGTTTCCTTACAAAGAATTGAAGTTCTTCCCAGAAGATTACAAAGCAAAGTTAGTTTCAGACTGCTTACTTAAAAAGTGTTACTTTATGGCTATGCTACAAGACAAACTGGTATAGTTTTACTGCTCTAACCATTTTCCAGTTTTCAGTGTTACTTTCAGTGTATCTGATTTCAATTTGTTTATACCAGTATGTCCAGTTCTATAATGTTATAGTACACCAAGAGTAAGGGGGAAGATTTCAAAGGCACAAACACAAGTCAGGTGCCCAACTCAGGTTGTGTTTTTGAGTATCTGCCCTTGTGTGTATAAAGTCAGAGTCAAGGAAAAGTAAAAAGACTAGAAATATTTCCTAATGTGCAGCCGCATGTTCCAGGTCATATGTCTATATTTTGCATTACATCATTAAAATGTAACATTTTCTTTGCTACCTTTAGTTTTTTATATAAGTAGCAGACAGTCATAGTTTTATGGCAAAGGGAATAGTTTCATATTGGTCCACAACAGTGAAGTATATCAACAAAGTCAGATCTTAAGCATTTGTTCAGCAGCTGCTAGATGATAAAGAAAGTTCTCTGTAGCTGGTGGATATCGCTTTTGTTTTAGGGCTTCAAAGTTAAGTGTGGGTTTCTCACCATCATCAGAAACTTCAGTAAATGATGCCAGATTAGTCAAAATTTCTTTTGTCTTCAGTGAAATATCCTTAAAATAAGAATAGACAAATAAGCAAGCATGAATAGACTACTAGGAAAATTATTTAACATTATTAACATCTCTGTATAAGATACTAACACAAATAGTATGCAGGGGAAATAATAGGTCAGAACGCATCAATATGCTACTTAAAAAAAAGAAATTTGGAATATTCTTTCTTCAGATCTGATCATGTAAGATGCTGAACATTTAATTCAGGGGTAGCTGGGAGTTCTCAGCATTTCACGGGGTCTAACACCTTTATTTCAAAATAATTACCGCAATGCAATTGTGTAATAGCTAACAGACTCTATTGGTGTGGGAACGGGAAAAAACACAGCATTTTGAAGCCCAATCTTAAATCTGAAGAAGCATATTTCAGGGTTTAAAATGTTACCTATGAATTTTCCCAAGAAGTTATAGTATAAGTGAAGCAAATAACAGATTATAAAATCTTATACCATTGTAAAATCATTTTATTTTAATACGAGTGAAATATATTCAAAGGAATGTCTGGAATTTTTTCAACAACATGAAGTGCCAATAAACTATGTTTTAGTTACTTCATTTATATACTATTATAACCAGGTCAGCAGAACTATTTTAAGAATTTAAAGGATAGTGGTATTTATAAACTAGAGATTGCAACAGATCAACAGACTTTGGGGGAAGCAGGGCCTGACATTTCATTATGGTATTTCTTTCTTTTTCTTTCTTTCTTTAAATAAAATATTAATGAAAGGAGAAATTTAAACATAAAAGGGACTAACCTTAATTACTTGACTATCTGATTTATCTGGATCTTCTGCAGACTGAACAATGAGTTGACCAATTTCTTTGTGCAATTTTCCCATTGTCATTGCCTCTGGGGAGTAGAGAAAAATACATCATGCATTCATTCTGATCATCTAACCCAGTGCTTCTCAAAGCCGGTCCGCCGCTTGTTCAGGGAAAGCCCCTGGCGGGCCGGGCCGGTTTGTTTACCTACCGCATCCGCAGGTTTGGCCGATCGCGGCTCCCAATGGCCGCAGTTCACCGTCCCAGGCCAATGGGGGCTGCGGGAAGCGGCGCAGGCCGAGGGATGTGCTGGCCGCCCTTCCCGCAGCCCCCATTGGCCTGGAGCGGTGAACCACGGCCAGTGGGAGCCACGATCGGCCAAACCTGCGCATGCGGCAGGTAAACAAACCAGCCCGGCCCGCCAGGGGCTTTCCCTGAACAAGCGGCGGCCCGACTTTGAGAAGCACTGATCTAACCCATCTAGAACATAATATTTTGCATGTATAGCACCCTTCATCCAAAAACAGTAGTAACAGGTCACTAGCATTTATAAGAATGGCACCTCTCACCTTTACTCATATGCTCTCTTTAATGGAGCTTCCTGAAAATATTTATGTAGGAGGAAGAATAATAGGACTGTCTACAAGAACTTTTCACAAAAATGTACTTTGAACTTTATCGTATTTTCATGTATTCCCATCACATCTTCTTTATTGCTTTTGCTGGGATAAAATTAATATGCAGAGGTACAATTAGACAAAATACTGTAGATCCTACAATGGCGTTACAGATAAGTTTACTGCTAGTTTCCAGAAAGTATGCTGAAGTTTTTATATAAAGAACTATAAAGTAAAGCTAAATCAAGGTTAACCAAGATCAGGCTTTTTTCTTTATACTTTAAAAATAAGATTTATTTTAAAGAATGAATATTTTAAAGAATTGTTATGAATTTTTAGTAGTGAAATATGCAAATGCATTTAAGTGACAAACTAACATCTGGTAAATCGATGGCAAGCCAAATTATGAGTTCTCCTCATGACCTTTATCTGTCGTTTGACATCCATGGCCGAATTAAGCATTTTTAATAAAACCAAGTTAAGATTTCCTACTGCTCTAAAGGTTTTATCCTCCATGCATTGAGAGTTTTGCAGGCAGCATTTACCCTTGATCATTGGTAGGAGATACAAAACCCAAAGTTCAGTGGGTATGAAAATGGGAATAGTCATTTATAAGGGTTTAGTTCTGGGCTGGATTCATAACCCACCCATGGTTTAGAATGTAACTTTATGAAAATATAAAATGTTTCAGTCACATGTTTTAAATTAAGACTTGTGTATTATACACAAGACCACCCTTCTCCAATTCCATTATTTAGGCATTTACACATGATGACATTATGGCCCAGATTCACCAAAGATCTTCCAGGCTCCCAGCTGAGAAGGACTATGAAAGCTCTAAAATAATTGCTCTCTCATAACTAGCCTGGAAACAGGATGAATATTTTGTTGAATCTGGCTCTATGTTCAGAGTTACAAAGCAAAACCACCACCTCTCGCCAAAACAAAACAAAAACAAATGCTGCCAACCAACCTTTCGCTTGCTGGGAAATGGTAATTTCACTGTCTGCCAAATTCACATACACATCATATAGATCCGGTCTATTGCTCACTTTGGAGTCTATAAATCCAGCAATGTAACCTAGGTGGTAGAGATTTACCAAGACAAATTCTGATTAAAAACTGAAAACCAAAAGAGATGTAGTGTAAACTAAAATCTGTTTTAAAATTAAGGACTTGATCCAGCACCCATTGAAGTTAATTGACTTCTTTGGGCATTTGAATAAGCACCTAGTGTATTTTTTGACTTCCGGAGTTTAAAATTAAGAACAAAACACTATACGTAGTAAGGAAGATCATGTTTTCAGTTTCAAAGCTTTCTTGCTACTCAAAATATTAAAAAACAAATCAAAACGTGACTGTGTGATCACTTTCCAAAGGTGAAATACACTAAGGTCTATAGCAGAGGTCACTATCCTGCAGACTCTCCCAGTCAATCGCAATCTCTGGCTGCTGTGGTGTAGCGGGGCTGCCGCTAAGGCAGGCTTCCTGCCTGCTACAGCCCCACGCTGCTCCCAGAAGCAGCCAGCATGCCACCACAGCCGAGGGAAGGGAGCAGGGGTCTCCACGTGCTGCTTGTGCCTGCAAACCCTGCCCCCGTATCTCCCAATGGCCGGGAATGGGGAGCTGTGGCCAATGGGAGCTGCGGGGGCAGCGTCTGCAGAGAGGGGCAGCACGCAGAGTCATGTTCCCCTCCCAAGGGGCTGCAGGGACGTGTTGGCCCCTTCTGGGAGCGGCGTGGCCACGTGGTGCACTACTGGCTGGCAGGGTGAGGGGGATTGGCCTGGCTTGTGATGGGGAGGAGGTGCCGATGTGCCTGAGTGGGGCCGGGGCAGGCAGGGAGTCTACCTTAGCCCCACTGTGCCGCCAACTGGGAGCCACCTGAGGTAAGTGCACCCCAACCCCCAGCCCTGAGCCCCCTCCAGCACTCCATACCCCCTCCTTCACTCCAAGCCTCTGCCCCAGGCTCAGCCCGGAGCCCCCTCCCACACTCTGAACCCCTCAGCCCCACCCCAGAGCCCGCACCCTCTCCTGAACTCCAACCCCCTGCCCAGCCCGGTGAGAGTGAGTGAGGGTGGGGGAGAGCGAGTGACGGCAGGGGAGGGGGGAGGAGATGGAGTGAGCGGGGCGGGGCTTCGGGGAAGATCCTGGGTTGAACTTAAATTCGGAAATTGATTTTGTGCCTAAAAAGGTTGGAGATCACTGGTCTATACACTAAGAGACTCCATTAAAGTGCTCTTAGCGGCTATTTGGGTCAGGAATATGATGGTAGTGGCAGCAGAATGTTTTCTGATTTACAACATGCCGGCTAGGTTCATCTCAGTATGCCTTCTCTTATAGCAGCTGTTTTGGTGATTTTGATGAGCTGAGGTATACACTAGTGGTAAAATAGTCAAACAAACATTAAAAATACTTGTTAACTATAAAACTGATTATCCGAAAGAGACAAGAGTGAGGAAATTCAGGGTTAAGAATACTGCTAAATCCTTCGTTCACTCTGTTGTGTCCAGTTGGGGGGGGGGGGGGGGGGGAGGAGAAGCTTACAATCTTTTGATGTATTATATAACATTTACACTCAATAGAAATCACAAATCAGACTCTTACAGCATGGGGAGGCCATTTGTGACTGCAATAAACAGCCACCAACTGACCCAGTGGAGCACATTCAGAACAGAATTCCAACCTTTAAAATGAATTACTTCTTGTTAATTTAAGTGAAATACCCACTATTACTTTGAGTTACTTTTTTGCAGTTAAGAAATAAGAAAAATAATCATTAACCACGTACATGCTTTGAAGGTAATCTTATTTGGGTTGAAGGCATGTTATATCAACCCCTCTGTAACACTGCATTAACTCCTTCATTCCCTCTGACCCAAAACAACATCAAAAGGAAACAAGCTTACTTCCCTACCTCCTTTTTCCCCCCTATTTATTTAGGAAGTTAACAAGTTTACAAATTTCTGCCACGTAAATATCAGAAATAAAATGATCATTACAACAATTAGTTTTTGTTTAAAGAGACATTATACAGGAATCTGGTCTATTTAGCAGGATGTTACCATATTACAGAGTGAGCATCATTACAACACCTATGTCATTCCTAGTGATTTTATTAAATTGAGTGAAATCTCTATGTAGACATACGTTAAATATGTGTATCGAATGCTACTATTCAAAAAACTGAGCAGGTATGCTGAGTTTTTTGAAGAATTTAATTTGAGTACTAAACCGAAGGTAACTAACTATCTACATATCTATCCGTCCTCTGTCTATTTTGCTGGATACACAATTGGTGTATTAAATTTTTCTGTAACCACAACCTCCCATATTTTTTCAACCATTCCCCAATGGTTGGGCTATTTTTCTTTTCCCAACAGGAGGCTACAAATGGCTGAGCAGCTTCTAGCAGATGAGAGATTAATTCTTCATTTCCTTTTGTGTGACCATTTCCACTAGGAGGCCCCAGAAAGATTACTAAAAGATTATTTGGTAATAACTATCCCTCAATTTGTGATACTTGGTTCCGGATTACATTCCAATACTCTCTAATGACAGGCTCTATCTTCTTAGTAACTAAAGGAAATCATTTACAGTAGCTTCGGGGGGAGGGAGGGAGGAAGTACAATCCATCTGGATGCAACCACCAATAAAACTATTTATCTGATCTTTAATTTAATGTAAAACACATGCTTTTTTTTTTAAAAGAAAAAATGTACAATCTAACTTCTATGACAGATTTAAAGAATTAAAAATCTTCAAAATGAATTTATGATTTATGTGCAAGAGATTTTTCATGACATTATTGCTAAAGGATGTTGCTCCAATGTAGATGAAATTAACATTATGAACAAAGTTTGACTGATAATTTATTACTACCTGTGCAGGTCTTTAATGCTTCCAGTTCATCATCATTTAGATGAACATACGAATGAAGAATTGACCAGTCCTGTCGATGCCACACTAAAGCAGGTAGAGTCCTAAGGAAATGAAGTTAGCATTTGAAACCAAGTATATTTTTTTCTTGTACTAATCGGTGACTTAGCACTTCATACTGTAAAGCTTTAGAGAGAAATATAAATTTTGTGACATTAAGAATCTCTTGTATATGAGAGCACGCGTACAGACATACACAGATAATTGAGGGTCCTTATATTATTGGTATTCATTCTATTTTTAAGGCCCCAGTTCAGGAAAGCACTTAAACACATACTTTAGTTTCACTGAAATCAATGGGATCTAAGAACATGTTTAACTTTAAGCATTTACTTTAGTGCTTTCCTGAATATAGATACTTTCCAGAATCAGGGGCTAATGCATTTTTATTTACAGGTATGTGCTGTACCTGGTAAACTCCTGGATGACTTCTATTCTTGGGTGATATACAACAATTCTTTTCTTTAACATCAGTGCAGTGAATAGGATAACTGTTTCCATACCAAACTGAGATACTATATCTACGAGACAGGAAAGAAAGACATTATGGTATCACAAAAGTATCTTCTGGCAATATTTCTTTAAAAATTATTGACAAGTCACCAGACATCACTATACTCAGAATATATATAAACAGTTCATATTAGTTACTTATCTGAACAGAATTTGGAACTTGATATATAAATCTATTTTATATGGCTGCAGAATGGCATTGTGGATTTCATATTTAAATAAGATATAAGTAATCAGTTGACTATAGATTTATTTTTAACCTTTGATTGAACCTGCAAGGTAAGCCTTTCGGGCATCAAAATCTTTGCTGAGGAAAGATCCATTTTCTTCACTCTGGCAGATCCCCTTTGTAAGAACTGCAATGTAACTCTCCATCATTTTAACTGGACTCCCATGCTTCAGGTAGATTCTGCATTAAAAAAGTGAAAATATTTAGTTTTTGTCTATGATGGTGTGAACAGTACAGATAGGCAAACGAAAAGGTCATGGTATCACCAAAACACTGATTTGGAAGAATTCTGATTTTAAGACACATGATTGGGTCAGCATGAGCACAAAAACTTGTCTGTTTTTTGGATCTATGGTCAACTCATGTTCTTATTAGGATTTCCTGTTTCACAAATGAATGGGAGCTATAGTTTCAGTATAAAACAAGTAAAAAACAAAAACAAAAAAAATATTTGTGGATTTATAAAAGATTTGTTTTGTGAAGGGCAAAACTCCTCATATTCTTCATCTGATTTTTAAATACCTATCATATCATCAGTTACCTCATGATTATCAAGAAAGGTACAGCTGACAGGAGACATGCTATATGTGAGACAAATGCAAAATCTCTCAGTCTGTCCCTTGTACATAGAAAAAAGAAACTCTCCCCCCTCTTAATATACATTTGTTAATCATCTCTCTTCCTCTCAGCTTTAACTACCGGTAAGTTTCCCCTGGAAAAGGAGAAAGGAATTCAGATGTAGGAACACCGTACCTAAAGCTTCAAAACAGATTATTTCAAAAATAGTGTTATAGATGTTTCTAAGCTGCCATCTTCCATTTTAGTTTCCCTACAAAGCTACTGTCACATTTATTTTTAAATTCAACTATAATTTTCAGATCATTTAGAAAGACACTCAGTTAATAACCTCCACCTTATAAGATACATACACAGAGAGAGAGAGAGAGAGAGAGAGAGAGAGAAAAAACAAGTCACAACCAACCTAAATAGTTTATGCAACAGTGAAACACAAAGATCACAGAGGCTCTTTCAGTATTTATTACATTTTGAAAACATGTTTTTGGGGAAAAAAAGCGGTGAAAATAAAGAATTTTATTTTTATGGTAACATATGTTGAACATTTGACTATGTTCTTAATTTTATCACATGGACACAAAATAGCCAGTTGTACTTAATCACAGACCTAGAATTTATATAGTTGCAATAACGAATCATAATACAGAATCCCAGCAAACATTCATATTGTTAGACAACATGTATCGTTCAGCCTCCCAGTTTGGCAAGACTTAAGTATTTAAACATTTGCACTAAATACAGCTTTTATACAGACCTACACAATATCCTAGTGAAGGCAGCATATTTCTCCGGGTTAAAATCTTTGGCAGTCAGAACAATAGAAAAGTGAGTCACCTGTCCAAAACACACAAAAAAACATGCAGGTTGTTTTATATACTTCCATTTTAATTCAGGTAATGCTTACATTACTGAATTTAATGCAACACTCATACAAGACATTATAGTACCAGGAGAGTGTGAGACAGCTGCAAATCTCATTTATATGCAGGAAAAAAGACATAGCTAATGGCTTCTGACTTGACCCACTTTCACTGAGTCGGAGTTATCAATATTTGGTGGATTAAAGAACAACAAAAAACCCCACCCCTAAACATGAGAGAGTTACCTGCCCCCACCTTATTAACCTCCTACTGCAGATATTATAGATTACAATGGCGTGAGGAGAAAGACAGAACCATGGTGGGGGGTTCTAAGGTGGAGGTGGAGAGGGTGGGAGAAGGACAGGAAGAATCATCATATAGGAATGCTTTTTACTTAATATGGAATGCCACAATGCTACTAGTCTTACAACAACTTATTAAGGGACCTTAATGTCAGAGTACAGAAGAAATGAAAGTGCATCTGTAATATTTCACTTATCAGTAATAAAGATGAATACATATACAATTCAATCCTTCAGAAAAGCACAATAAATCATGTACCAAAATAGAGACTTTGAATGCTAAGGTACATTTTAAAATAGACATATATTTTAGCAGAAATGTAGAGAATGCAACAATGAAAAACCTATTTTAGCCATAAATAATGAGTGAGATATAACAATGCTGTTCAAAGACTAATTTTACAGCCTGGGTCCCAAGCATTATGTCTGCATTTTTGTAATATCTAACAAACTGTCCAAAACCTTTTCCATTGGACATATTAGAGATAGCATAAGATGGTCAGAAAATTGGGTGTAAGTGGCATTCTGTAAGTGTGCAAAATTAATCTCTTACACTCTGAGGGGAAAAGAAGGGGGTGGGAGGGATGTAACAGAAAAGGTGGTATTTACAGCCAAAAAAATAGACAAATCAAGGGAAGTTCTACAAAGTCTATCCTGCAGTGATGAAAACTGCTTAAAAACAAACAGAATGTAACATAAAGCAAGGATATGCACACTGTTCCTTCCTGCCTATATCTTTTCCTAATATCAGCCTATTATCCTTTCAGCCTATTCCTTTCCAAAGCTTCCTATGTAACTTCTTTCCTCTACATTGCCTGGAGTAGCCTCCCTGTTCTCATACACCAAACAACTACTCTCCTCTGATCCAAATAATCAGTCCAAATCTGCCAGGTCTATCATCTTTAATCTTCCATTCTAACAAAATTTATGCCATCATAAATTCTATTAAAACACCCCCAAAATTAAAATCCATGATGCACCCAACTTTCTCCTTTTCATCATTACATGGAAATTCCCCCTCTCACCTTTTATCCTCCTCCATTTCTTTACTACTTTTCTCCCCGCAATGACCCATGTCCGTTATTCTTTTGTTATTTCTTGGGTCTAACTTCAAATTGTAAGCGCAGGGAAGCTATTACTAAACATATCTAGGATTAATATGAATAATAATAATAATAATAATAAAGTTCTCCTTGTCATTACTTTAACTTATAACCATGCCACAGAAGATATCCTTAATGCTTTAGGAGCCAAATTCACCCTTAAGTGGAAACTGATGCAATCCCATTGATTTCAAAGGCCTGGTCTTCACGAAGCCCCCACTTCGGACTAAGGTATGCAAATTCAGCTACGTTAATAACGTAGCTGAATTCGAAGTACCTTAGTCC
The DNA here is from genome assembly GCF_013100865.1 of Trachemys scripta elegans. NCBI lineage: Eukaryota > Metazoa > Chordata > Testudines > Emydidae > Trachemys > Trachemys scripta. The sequence continues at coordinate 110,577,424 of NC_048304.1, forward strand.
GAACTTACCGCGGGTCCAGACGTGGCAGGGAGATGCCGCGTACTCCTCTCGCCGAGCTGGAGTACCGGCGTCGACGGCGAGCACTTCCGGGATCGATTTATCGCGTCTTAACCAGACGCGATAAATCGATCCCAGAACAACGATTGCCTGCCGCCGGACCCTCCGGTAAGTGAAGACGTACCCAAAAAACGGAGTTGCATCCGCTTACTCAAGGGCTGCATATATACCCCTTTCTTTTTACCCAGCCACACCCCCTTTTTTGCTGCTCATAGAGAGGCCAAAGAGGGAGTGTATATTACACTTGTTTTGCATATGCACAGAATACTAAACTGGTATAAAGTACATTAATCTGCTACTCACAAAATGTTTGCCCAATGACTTCAGTAGGAAAGGACTACCAAGAATCAAGCCCTATTGTGCTAGGAACTCTATAGTCTTCTTTCAACCTCTATTGCCAAGATTTAACGTCATACTACACGTGATTTTTAGGCAAAAATCTTCATTGTTTTCCGTGAGAATTCATGCTTAAAAGCTTGTGCCAGGAAGAGGCTCTTAGCTTTTCCTCCTTTCAAATATTTTTAATTTTTATGAAAAACAGTGAGCTTTGTACTTATTTTCCAGAAGCAAGCGGTTACACTGTATTTCAACCCCCAAAATAATCTGAAAAAATAATTTTAAAAAGTTCACAACTATGGAAGACCATAAAACGTACTCAGGGAATTTCAAAACTGCAAAATATGGATCCAATCCTGTAAACACTTACTCTTGAGCATGTGCGTGTTCCTGAGAACAACCCCATTCTTTCCATTAGAACTATTACCACTAGTAAGTACCCCAGCTAGTAGTAAAGCATTGCAGAACTAGGCCCCAAAACACTGCTTTAGACCGCTTTATTGGTGATTCAGTCCCACCTTTTCCAAGACTGAAGAATCTTGAACTTCCACTGTTGTGATATAGAACCATGATCTTCTATACTGGCCAAATACAAAGGTGTGAAGCAGTTTATTTTCATCTGTAAGGCAGCATTTTCTCAGCAATAGATCCCTCATTTCAGCTGTTGTGGAGGGATAACACCATACCCACAGAGCATCTCCATTGGTGTCTTTTTCTATGGTGGAAAGATGTTCACTGTGAGAATGCCAAACAGCAGCAAGGAAGTAAATTGATTGGTTAATCAGATCTGTTTACTGGAATCAGCTTAACATCCATCCCATTTTACACTAACTATATCAGTACCCACTCATGCCTTGACTGTTAAAATTGTCTGTTCACGGTTCTGTTATTAACTTTTATTTTCAGGTATTTATAACATTTTGTTGTAAAAGTCTGCTCTTGGCATGCAAAGTCCCAGCCAGGTGAGGCTTTTGAGTATGTGGAAAAATAAGAATTGTAGTTTTCAAAGGTGCTGTCTCCAGTTATGCAAACGCTTGCGCACTTAACTTTAAGCATGTAAGTAGTCAAATTGACTCCAATGGAATTAGTGTGGTGCTCAAAAATAAGCATGCACTTAAGTATTTATAGAACCCTTAATTGCATCATTTAAAATCTCCATCATTCAAACTGTCACAATGCTTTGAAGTGGTAAAGCATCATTATTAACTGTTTATTGTTAAACTAACAGACTTATTTGGACTATGAAATTATCAATTAGTTCTAAATGGATAAACTCTCTCAATTAACAATACTTTCACTTTGTATTTCAATAAGGCTTGGTCCACACTGGGGCGGGGGATCGATCTAGGAAATGCAACTTCAGCTACGAGAATAGCATAGCTGAAGTCGACGTTTCCTAGATCGAACTAAGTTTACTTACTGCGGGTCCATGCTGCGCAGGCAAACTCCCCCGTCGACAGTGCTTCCTCCTCTCGGCGAGCAGGAGTTCCGCAGTCGACGGGGGAACGCTTCTGGGATCGATTTATCGCGTTCAGATGAGACGCGATAAATCGATCCCAGAAGATCGATCTCTACCCGCTGAATCAGGCGGGTAGTGTAGACCAAGCCTAAGTAATAACTAAAATAATGGCATCTTATATTTATATGGCATCTATATGCTATAGAAGGGGTATATTATCTGTCTGAGCATTTATAGGCTTCGTTCCCAAATGCTGTACCATGCCAAATGTTGCCTTCAGATACCCCCCCATATTTCCAATGGTTTGTATCAGAGGGCACGTTCTGGCTCTTTTGCATGCAGGAATTTTTAATCAATACATGCTCTAAAATAAACTGTCATAATTAACAAAAACAAGAAACACTTGGACACTTATATGATGCTGGCCATCTCCAAACGCATTTTATACCGAGAGGCAGAGATATGTTGTTAGCCGCATTTTTATGGATGGACAGAGGGCCACCTGTTGCTGGGTGGTTCTGGGGTTCACACCTCCATTATAGAATCACAGAAATATATGGCAGGAAAGGACCTCAAGAAGTATCAAGTCCTGCCCCCTGCGCTGTGGCAGGACCAAGTAAACCTAGACTATATCTGACAGATGTTTGTCCAACTTGTTTTTAAAAGTTTCCAATTATGGAGACTCCACAATCTCCCTTGGAAGCCTATTCCAGAGCTTAATTACTCTTATAATTAGAAAGGTTTTCTTAAATTGATTACTGTGCTCTTTATAACAGCCCTAATATATTGGAAGACTATCAGGTTGTGTCTCAGTCTTCTTTTCTCAAGACTAGTTTCTCATGTCTAGTTTTTTTTAACCTTTCCTTATAATTCAGATTTTCTAAACCTTTCATCATTTGTGTTTAGGGTGACCAGACGTCCCGATAAAAGTTGTTTGTCCCGCATTCCGACAGATGTATGGGGTCGGGATGCCATTTGTCCCGATATTCTGGCTCGGGTTTTTTGGTTGCTTGGTTGGTTGGTTCGGCAGTGCTCCGGACCTGCCCTCCCCTCACCCCCCCCATGTGTCCCGATATTTTGTTCATGTAATCTGGTCACCCTATTTGTCTTGCTCTCCTCTGAACTCTTTCCAATTTGTCCCCATCCTTCCTAAACTGTATTGCCCAGAATTGGACGCAGTACTCCAGGTGTGGCTTCACCAGTGTCAAGTAGAGCAGGACATTTACCTCCTGTGTCTAATATACAACACTCCTGTTAATACACCCCTGAATCATATTAGTCTTTTTTGCAGTTGTGTCACACTGATGACTCATTTCAGTTTGTGTTCCTCTATAACCTCCAGAGTCTTTTCAGCAGCATTACCACCAGTTATTCCCCATTTTGTTGCTGTGCATTTGATTTTTCCTTCCTAAGTTAACTACTTTGAAGTTGTCTTTATTGAATTTCATCTTGTAGAATTCAGATCAATCCTCTGATTTTTCAACGTCATTTTGAATTTAAAACCTGTCCTCCAAAGTGCTTGCAACCCCTCCCAGCTTGGTGACATCTGCAACTTTTATAAGCATGCTCTCCACTCCATTATCCAAGTCATTAATGAAAACATTGAATAGTACTGGACCCAGGACCGACCTCTGCGGGGCCCCACTAAATACACTCTCCCAATTTAACAGCAAACCACTGATAATTACTCTTTGAGTATGGTCTTTCAACCAGTTGAGCACGCACCTTATAGTAATTTCATCTAGACCACATTTCCCTAATTTACTTAGGAGAACTTCATGCAGAACTGTGTCAAAAGCCATGCTAAAGGTATGTAAGGTGGACAAAAGAGGAAAAGTTCCCCTGGTAGGTTACTGCCCAGCCCAGGCCCCACATGTGAAGGAGAAAGGTTGGGGTGGTGCCTCAAAGAGTGAGATGGGTTTGATGGGTACTGCCCCCCTACCCAGGAGCGCTGAGAGCCATTGAACCCAACTGTAAACCTTGTATATGATGGAAACCACTTCAAGCCAGGGGGTGCACCAGCACCCCTAGTTCCAGCACCGCTGCCCCCATACCACCACAAGAGCCCCACCCTCCGTTGAAGGGGCAGAGGGTCCTGTCAAGGAGCTGGAGTCTGGGGCTGGGCAGGGGGCTCTGCCCTTTAGCCAGACCGCGGGTCTGCCCCTCCCCAGCACAGAGAGCTACCCTGGGGTAGCTACACTAGGGGCAAAGGGCCCAGGGGTGTCCTTACCAATCAGCCCCACGCCTAGCAGCAGCTGAATCTCCGGCTCTGCCATCTTCCTGCTGCCCGGAGCGCACCAGGCCCGGCCCTGCCCTCTCCCCCTCTTCCCGGGTCCCCCGCAGCGGCTGCCGCCTGAGCGCCCAGGCCCTGCCCCGCCTCGGACCGGCTCCGCCCGCTGTCCTGGCACCGCCTTCGGCCCTAGGCCCGGCCCCGCTGCTTCCCCGCCTCCCAGGCCCCACGCAGGACGCCGACTCGGCCTCGGTCGTTGGCGCCCCCGAGCAGAAGCCTGGAGGATCGATGGGTCGGGGCGCAGCGGCTGCCCGGGCAAGGGCTGGGCTTTTCCCCTGCTCGCTTGAAACCGTGTACGCTGACCGGGGCCGCTCCAGCAAGCCGGGGCTGGCCTGGCCTCGCCTCCCGGGGCCCCTCCACCTGGCCTTCCTTCGCCCCCGGGACCGCTCCGGCGGGTCCGGCCTCTCCTCCAACCCGCCCCCGGCGCCCCTCCGGAGGGTCTGGCTTCTCCCCCAACCCGACCCCCCGGGCCACTCTGAGTGGCCTGGTCTCCCCACCTCTCGGGTCGCTTCCCTGGGACTCTTCCGTCCGACCTCCCCACGTGCCCCTAGTGCTACATCCCGGGCCCCCTCTGGGTGACCTCCCCACCCCCTGAATGCTTTGGGTGGCTTCCCCCACCCTCTCGGTCTCTCCTCTCTGTGATTTCCCCACTGTGACTCAGTAAATAATTTTTCGGTTTGGGGGCTGAACTGAACAATCTGAATAAATAAATAAAATCTGTTAGTTTCTAAGTGAAACTGATTTTTTTTTTCTCAGTTGCCAAAACCCAGAACTGAAAACATTTCATTCAGGTTGAATGAAACTTTTCTAATGTCCTTCTGAAACAATATTTCAAAACAAAACCGTAAGGCTTGAAGCGAAATGTTGATACAAAATGTTGATCAGAAACGATAATGCAAAATGAAATAGTTCATTTAAAAAGAATGTCAAAATGGTTTATTTCAAACATGTCAAAATGAACCGGTTTTACTTTTCTTAAAAAATAAAAATTCTTAATGTTGTTCAAAACTGCATTTTTAAACTAATTTACTGTATAATCCAAAAGTTTTGTCCCTCTCTATTCCGCACCCTTGGCCTTCACCAATGTGCACACTTGAACTCCATCCATGTTTACTGGTGAATTGTCAATATATTTTGATGTTTACTTAGGGTCAGTTGCTTTGATAAATTACACTTATGGTGTGTGTGTGTGTGTGTGTGTGTGTGTGCGGGGGAGCATTTCCCATGCTTAAATGTATATCATTGATGATAATTATGTACGTGGATCTCTATTGTTGTTGATATGTATTATTCCTATATGCCTACCTGAAGAGTGTCAGTGTCACCCCTTAAATATGTACCTGTTTGCAGGATCAGGCCATAGTCTGAAGGTGTCTCTTTCTGCTTATTTAGCTTTTTATCTGTCCCTTAAAGCCTTCTCCTTTGCAACCATGTGAAACAGCTTTCTCCATATCACTACCTTTCCAATCTATTGTCAAACAGGAGGTGAAAACTATCTTTTTTACTTTTACTTGCATCTGTAGAAGTGAGGTTCTTACCCACGAAAGCTTATGCTCCCAATACTTCTGTTAGTCTCAAAGGTGCCACAGGACCCTCTGTTGTTTTTTACTTTTGTTCATTACTCTGAATTTTTCTCTTTCTCTGCTATTAATTTTCTATTTTAACTTTGTAACTATTTGTATTATTTAACTCTGAGTTATTTAATTCTGTAAATCATTGATGGGTACAATTTGTTATACAAAATACGGTTGTATTGCTTAGAAGTCTTATTTTATTATCAATTGTTTTTATTACGGTTATGTCTAGAGGTTCCAAACAGAATTTGGGCCCAGGAATGTTTGGCACTATACAAATACATACAAAATACAGATCTTCCAAAGTCTTATGTAAAGTTAAGCACATGCATAAATGTAGGATTGAGGCCTACCTGTTTTCTTCTGAGTACCTCTTCACTGGATTGTGTACCTCTCTTCCTTGACTATTCTAAAGATGGAAAATTGTGTCTCACTGTTCTTTGAATATGTCAATAAAGTAGTGGATAAAGTAGAATCAGTTGACATTATTTAGACTTCCAAAAGTCCTTGATTAGAGGCTACTAAAGAAGCCAGCAGTCATGGGGTGGAGTGAGAGGCAAAGTATTGTCATAGATCAAAAACTGGCTAGGAGACAGAAAGCAGAGTACGATCAAGTGGTCAGTGTTCATCAGGAGCCTCAAGGTTCCATATGAGGTCTTGTTTAATATATTTATTAATGATCTAGAAAGGGGGGTGAGTATTGAAGTAGCAAAATTTGCAGATGCCACAAAGTTATTCAAGTTAGTCGGGACCATGGAGGACTGTGAGGAACTTCAGAGAGACCTAAAGGAAAGTGAATGGGGAACACAATGGCAAATTAAACTCATTGTTGATTAACACCAAGTAATGCACACTGGAGAAAAAATATTAAACTAAATTAAATCAACCCTTACAAGGTTCTAAATGAACTGTATCAGCTCAAGAAAGGGACCCTGTAGACAACACAGGAAAGACTTCTGCTAAATGTGCAGCTGCAGTAAAAAAAAGCTAATAAGTTAGAATGCATAAGGAATAGGAATAATACAAAGAATATTATAATGTCTTTATACATATCAATGGTGTGGTCTCCCCCTGGAATATTGAGCACCACATCTCAAAAAATATATAAAGGGCATAATAAAACTCATAGAGAGATTTAAAAGATTGGGATTGTTTACCTTAGAAAGGACATGTATAAGAGGGAGCATGACAAAAGTATATAAAATAATGAACTGACAAAGGAAGTAGATTGGGAATCACTGTTCTCCCTATCTCATACTTCAGGAACAAGGGGATGTTCTGTGAAATTAAAAGTTGGGAAATTCAAAACTGATTAAATAGTTTTTCACACAATGTGTAATTAGACTGTGAAACTCACCCCCAAAGGAAGTTGTTGAGGACAAGAAGTTACCAAAATTCAAACCAAGTTTGGATATGGATAAAGGAATATCTGGAGTTATAATTAATAACAAAATTGAAAGGAATATTAAACTCTGTGCTTCAGGATTTAGTCAATCTCTGACTACAGGAGATGAGGAAGTGGCCTATCCCACATCTGTCTACACTGGGGTTCTTACACCTTTCTCTGACCCACCTAATACTGACCACTGTCAGAGACAGGATACTGGACTAGATGGACCGCAGGTCTGATCCAGTATGACAATTCCTATGTTCGTTCTATCCTTTTTTGAGAGTGGGGGTAAGAGGTGGAGTAAGGGAAAGAAAATATTTCTAGAACAAACACAATGCTTATCAGAAGTCCTCCATTCCACACCCAGCCTCTGTTTGATTCCTCCTGCTCTTCCTGCAATTAACAGAAACAATCATTTATTTCTGGTAAAATAACTATTTGAGAGAGTGCTGGGTGCCTCCTGGCTCTCATCCTATTATTGAACCACCATTTAAAATATATTGTTATGTATATTGCACTGTAATTGTTTTGAGACTTTATATGTGTTTTTGTGGCTGTACAATATTGAAACAATGAAAAAACAAAAAGAAATCAACAATAGAAAGAAAACTTTATTCTTCTATTAAAAAAGTAAAAATTCCATTAAAAATACAGCAAGACAAGAATAAATTGTCTCCTCGCCACCATAAATAGCCAGACTTCAGACCTGAACCTTCCCCCTACTCTATATAGTTCTGGAAAATGTGCTCATGTTCAGGGAAGCCAATGCTGGAAGGCTTTCATCTGGTGAAGTGTGCATGTCTGAGCTCAAGAGTAAAATTTGTCATGTCATGTGTTTTCCTTGCTTTTGTGGTTTTGTGTTAGATGTTCTGTATAGAGCAATCTTAACTCACACAAAATTTATTTTTCTGTATTTATTTCCCAGTTTGTTTTTTAGTTTACGAAAGGATCTCCCGCCTCCCAATGGCTAATTTCTCACAGCACTGAGATCTAAAGTGCCAAGCAAACTGATCCTTGAACTGGCTGAACAGTTTGATGAAGAACAGGCTCTTCAGCTTTGGTGGCTGTGGCTTTCATGAAGACCGGGAGCTCCGAAGCTGGCTGAAATAGCTTCACAAAGAATAAGACTCTTGCCGCAACAGCTGCTGCTTTGACAAAGATGCTGTTTTCCATGAAACTGTTTAACCGGTTCAAGAGTCACATTCGTGATGAACCTGCTAAACAGCTTCATGGAGCTCCACAAGGGAACAGTTACTAGTAGTCTAGAGAGCATCCCAGTAACCCTGAAACTGTTCAGCCACTTCAGCAGCTGTGCTCAGCCAGGACATAAATCATGGTCTCCCTCTCCTAAAAACATCTAATCATGGTCTCAGTCTGCTAACTGTGATGTAAACCATCAATGATAATGTCAATCTCTAGTTTTTTTCACTATTTTTACTTAACAATTACATAACTTTGGAGAACCCACCAAACTCTCACTAGATACTTTTTTTTATTATTACTTTCTACAGATTATAGTTTTTACGCTAGAGGAGCCTGAAAAATCACGACACTGAGGGTGAACTTTGTTTTGGCCATTTTTAATTGATTAGAACTCAGAAACTAATCAACTGCTTTTCTTGAACACCTCAGAAAATGCAAGCTTTCTGCAGAGGTTACCAGCTGAAAAGTTGTGGTAAACTGTTTTTCACATAAAGCAAAGAACTTCGGATTCCTTTATGTGCAAAACGGAATACAACTTTAACTGCCATCATAACTTTTAAAAGCACTAAAAGGGCGGTATCTTGATGCTTCTGAAGACACTACAGCATTTAAAAGCATGCCATATATGTAAGTGCTTGACGAAATGCATCACATTAAGGAAGGTGTGACCTAGAATAGGGTTTATTATAAAGGTGCTCTGTATAATGCAAAGTAGGAAAATTATGACAGGTTTCAGAGTAGCAGCCGTGTATCCGCAAAAAGAACAGGAGTACTTGTGGCACCTTAGAGACTAACAAATTTATTAGAGCATAAGATTTTGTGGACTACAGCCCACTTCTTCGGATGCATATAGAATGGAACATATATTGAGGAGATATATATACACACATACAGAGAGCATGAACAGGTGGGAGTTGTCTTACCAACTCTGAGAGGCCAATTAAGTAAGAGAAAAAAAACTTTTGAAGTGATAATCAAGCTAGCCCAGTACAGACAGGTTGATAAGAAGTGTGAGAATACTTACAAGGGGAGATAGATTCAATGTTTGTAATGACAGGTTTCAGAGTAGCAGCCGTGTTAGTCTGTATCTGCAAAAAGAAGGACAGGAGTACTTGTGGCACCTTAGAGACTAACAAATTTATTAGAGCATAAGCTTTCGTGGACTACAGCCCATGGCTCAGCCATTCCCAGTCCTTATTCAATCCTTTGTTGATTGTGTCTAGTTTGCATATCAATTCCAGTTCAGCAGTCTCTCGTTGGAGTCTGTTTTTGAAGTTTTTCTGTTGTAATATAGCCACCCGCAAGTCTGTCACTGAATGACCAGACAGGTTACAGTGTTCTCCCACTGTTTTTTGAGTATTATGATTCCTGATGTCAGATTTGTGTCCATTAATTCTTTTGCGTAGAGACTGTCCAGTTTGGCCAATGTACATGGCAGAGGGGCATTGCTGGCACATGATGGCATATATCACATTGGTAGATGTGCAGGTGAACGAGCCCCTGATGGTATGGCTGATGTGATTATGGAAAATTATGGTTGCGAAGTGAAGCATTGAGCAGCCAGAGGGCGTGCTTTACCTGGGCACCTATCACTTTATGCAAGGTCATGTATGCATAGGGTGACCAGATGTCCTGATTTTATAGGGACAGTCCCAATATTTGAGGCTTTTTCTTATATGGCAGGGGTTCTCAAACTGGGGGTTGAGACTCTTCAGGGGGTTGTAAGGTTATTACATGGGGGGTTGCGAGCTGTCAGCCTCCACCCCAAAATCTGCTTGCCTCCAGCATTTATAAGTGTTAAATATATTTAAAAGTGTGTTTAATTTATGGGGGGGTGGCACCCAAAGGCTTGCTGTGTTAAAGAGGTCACCAGTAAAAAAAAGTTTAAGACCCATGGTTATATAGGCTCCTATTACCCCCCATCCTTGGGATCTGGTCAGCCTCTGTATGCAGCTTTTTCTACATTATAGCCTCTCGCAGCTATAATGTAGACACTTTTTATCACACAGCAAGGCCTCTCCCTACGCGCATCTCCCCTACGCGCCATCTCATCACTACTTGGGGGAACAGCGGATTCGAACCTGTAACCCTGGCTAGCGCCATCCTACAGCGCGCGCCCCTCTCCGCTAGGGGGGAATTCTCGGAGGGGGAGTTGCTCCGGGCCGGACTGTACCACCCCCGGCAAGCTGCACGGAGGGAGGAGGGGTTTCCGCTTCTGGACACGTCGGTGCGTGTGGGTCACGTGGTGCGCTCCCTTTCCGGCCCAGCAGGCTGCCTGGCTGGGCGTACGGAGCCACCCGCCGCCGCCCTGTGAGGAGACGCTGCTGCCCCCGCCGCCATCATGCCGGTGTATTTCCAGCGGCCCGAGAATGCCCTGAAGCGGGCGAACGGTGAGTGCGGGCGGGGCTCAGGGCCTGCCCCGCTCCCCTCCCCGGACGCCCCCCCCGCCGCGGCCCATTGTAGCTGGGTGGCGAAGGCCCCGGCCTAGGCCTGGCCCCGGCGCAGGGATCAGCGCCCTGGGAGGCCAAGGCAGGACCCGTCCCGGGGGCAGGGAGCCTGGGGGGTGGGGGGCACATTGCCCATTTCCCCCGCGTGGGGCCTCTCGCCCGCCCGAGCGGCAGCAGACGGCGCCGCCTGGCTCCTCCTCCCCCGTGTGGGGAGGCGCCGCCTCAGCGGGGCCCTGCTCGGCCATGTGGCGCGGGCGGGACATGTGTGACAATAAACCCTCGCGGCTGCCCTGCGCTGCCTGGGTCCGATTCCGAGCGGAGGCGCCTGGGGACGGCAACTGCCCCGGTTTTGTGCCGCACCGAATACGCTGCTGGCCCTCGGCCGATCTCATGTAAACGCCGTCTCTCCCACGGCAGCGTTTCCTAGACTGTCTCCCAGTACTGCTGCAACAGCCACGGCCTCTGATGAAACCAAGGGAAGCCGTCAGCTATTGTACAGCGCACTGCGTGGCACCAGGGGGAAGGAGGTCAAGGGCACACTCCACTCAATTTATCTGTTTGTATTGGAGCAGCATCCTGGCACATGAATCCACAATCCGTCTCTGCAGACACTCAGTAAAAGGACAGCCCTTAACTCTAAATATGCACAAATTAGGGTGTGACAAAATGCTGCCAGATGGATGAGACAAACCAGTGGGATGAGGGAAGACAGAGTTACAGTAAAATGAGCAAAGTGTTGACATCACACAGACCTGTCTTGCCAGTTGACAAACTGTTGTGTATGACACACTGTTCATTTACACACACTAGTCACTGGGCAACTGCCATGGTATTTTTAATATTGATGCAGAGTGAACAGAACTTTGTTTATTAAAGGTTTTATATGAGAGACCTCTGCAAAATACACTGTGTGGAACTCTGTTTCTTTCTCAGTACATTTGGCTGAATCAGTCCTGCTGGAGTTTGAGATATGTATATGTGGTCAACTACTGTCCCCATAGTGTTCTTTACAGGCCCCATATTTAACAACCCACTCCTAGTTAACTGATCTTATTTTATAGACAGCAAAAATATCAGTTATGAAACTCACTGTATAAACAGTAGTATGCTGGGACATATGCACACCCTGTTTTAAGGCTATCACTAAGGGCTGCTGCTGAAGTACCCCTTACCAGCTTCCAAGAATAAAGCCTGACTGGCTGTGGTTATCAACAGACTCCTACCAAATTGAATATACAAATTTAACGCTTTTTATATTCAGTGTAACCTGTTTTAAATAGCCAGCAAAAACCATGTAGAAGAGATGGTGTCTGCTTAAGGCTCTGATCCTGCTAGGTGCCCCCAGCTTCAAAACAGTAACATGCAGATCTGGACCTAAAGGTAGCACAAAGTTGTATTGGATGGTACATGGAGTTTGACATGGCACCTTAGGAGGTGGGAGGTGTGTTTTGAAGATGGTCCTGCATGCAGGTTTCTCTGTCATCTTAATAACGAAGTCTGGAATTGTCAAAGGTGCCTAAGGGAGTAGGGCACCTAACACTCTAAGGTCCTTTGAAAATCCTGTCCAAAAAGACTATCTGCCCTCCAGAACAATGATTACAGTAATCTTTAAATTACATCTGTCTGAATGACAGCCAAACTACCCAGGTTCTGTATTTCCTGCACTCAAGATGCAGGTCAGTCTTTAGTCATTCATCTGATGGCAAAGTGCGTAGGCACCTGCCAAGATTTTGATTAATTAAACTTCACAATTTCGTTATTTTGATTTTTATGATACCACTTAACACAAATTAAATAACATTTAACATTAAGATTTAAATCAACATTTATAGGACTGCCATGGTGAAATAAGCCCAAAAAATTATCTTTGTAACACCAGGATATGGGGGAAAGGAAGATCTGGTATTTGTATTTTGTATGCGATGTATTGAAAAGTGGGTGGTTGCATTTTGCATTTGCTTCAGTCTCTGAATGGGCTCTACATATAGTCATATGTAGAGCATGTTCCAGTAATCTTATCTTAAAGAAACAAAGGTGTAGATAATTGTAGCAAGGTCTATGTCAAAAAAGGATATTTTTCCTGTCTAATAACAGATGGGGTAAAAATTGCAGTTGGCCACTGCCACTGATATGGTTTTTCCTGTCCACCCACACAGCTAAAACTCTCATTCAGGCTCTCATCATATCACATCTCAGTTATGGCAACACGCTTGTCTCTCGTCTTAACAAATATGGTCTTTCCCCATTCCGAATGTTGTGCAAATATCATTTTCCTAGCCTGTTTCTTAGACCGTATCACCCTCTTTTTGAATCCCTCTAATGGCACCCTTTTATCTATCAAACGTAAGCTGCTTGTCTTCATTTTCAAGGCCCTTCACAACCTATGCCAGCCCTACCGATCATGTGTCATTCACTAGCACAGGGGCGGGCAAACTTTTTGGCCTGAGGGCCGCATTGGGTTTCGGAAATTGTATGGAGGACTGGTTAGGGGTGGCTGTGCCTCCCCAAACAGCCAGACGTGGCCTGGCCCCCACCCCCTATCCCTCCCTACTTCTTGCCCCTTGACGACGCCCCCCCCACTCCCGGGACTCCTGCCCCATCCAACCCCCCCTGTTCCCTGACAGCCCCCCCTGACAGCAGGAACTTGGGCTGGGCAGAAGGGTCCCGCGGGCCATAGTTTGCCCATCTCTGCACTAGCAAAATGACAACTCCCACTTCTGATTATGCCAGGCTCCATCACCTACTTGTTAAATACTCAAACAGTCACCTTTGTACTTTCTCCCATGCTGCCCCTTATGCTTTGGAACAGCTTTCTGTACACATCCTCAAAGCTATCCCATTATCCTTCTTCAGATCTTTCCTTAAAACTCTCCTCTGACGTAGTGCCTACAAAACACTTGACCACAGTTAGGCCACTGGTGTGTCAAGACTACCACCAATCATGCTAACTAATACTGTCTCATAGTATCCTTGTACTTCCTTGTTTGTCCACCTGTTGTCTTTTGTCTTACATTTAGATTCTAAATTCTTTTGGGCAGGATTGTCTTTTTGCTCTGTTTATACAGTGTCTAGCACAATGGACTCCTGGTCCATGTCTGGGAGCCCTAGTCACAATGTAATACAAAAATTTAATAATAAAACCTGAGAACTGAGAAATTAGAGAATTTAATATGTATTCTAATGAGAACTTACGTTGCAAATAGTGGACATGCTCCCACAGGCAAGAGTGTTGCCCAGCTTTTAAGAACACAAGAATGGCCATACTGGGTCAAACTAAGCCCAGTATCTTCTCCTCTGATAGCGGCCAACACCTGTTCATTCCTTCTGAAGCATCTGAACAGGCAGTCATCAAGTGATCCATCCTCTATCGTCCACTCCAAGCTTCTGGCACTCAGAGCATGGGGTTACATCAACATTTATAGGATCTGCTCATCTTGACTCATAGCCATTGATGGACCTATCCCCCATACATTTACCTAATTCTTTTTTTAACCCAATTATACTTTTGGCCTTCACAACATCCCTGGCAGTGAGTTCCACAGGTTGATTGAGCGGTATGTGAAGAAATACTTCCTTATGTTTGTTTTAAACTTGCTGCCTATTAATTTCGTTGGGTGACCCCTGGTTCTTGTTTTATGTAGAAGAGTAAATAACACTCAATTTTCCACACCATTCATGATTTTGTAGACCTCTATCATATCCCCCCTTAGTCATCTCTTTTCCAAGCTAAAAAAATCCCAGTCTTTTTAATCCCTTCTCCTATGCAAGCTGTTCCATACACTTAATCATTTTTGTTGTCCGTCTCTATACCTTTTCCAGTTGTAATATATCTTTTTTGGGGATTGGGCGACCAAACTGCAGAATTTAAGGTGTGAATGTGGGATGGATTTATATAGGGGCATTATGATATTTTCGGTCTTATTATCTATCCCTTTCAAATGGTTCCTAACATTGTTAGCCTTTTTGACTGCTGCTGAGTCAGCAGTCAAAAGAACCATCAAAGAACCATCCACAGTGACTCCAAGATCCCTTTCCTGAGTGGTAAAAGCTAATTTGGACTCCATCATTTTATATGTATAGTTGAGATTATGTTTTCCAATGTGCATTACTTTGCCTTTATCAACATTGAATTCCATCTGCCATTTTGTTGCCCAGTCACCCAATTTTCTAAGATGCCTCTCTAACTCTGCAGTCTGCTTTGGACTTTACTACCTTGAGTAATTTTGTATCATCTACAGATTTTGCCACCTCAGTGTCTACTTCTTTTTCCAGATCATTTATGAATATGTTGAACAGCACTGGTCCCAGTATTGATCCCTGGGGGATGCTGATATTTACCTCTCCATTGTGAAAATTGACCATTTATTTCTACCCTTTGTTTCCTATCTTTAAATCAGTTACTGATCCATGAGAGCACCTTCCCTCTTATCCTGTGATTGTATACTTTGCTCAAGAGCCTTTGGTGAGGGACTTTGTCAAAGGCTTTCTGAAAGTCCAAGTACACTATATCCACTGGATTATTCTTGTCCATGTGTTTGTTGACACCCTGAAAGAATTCTCATAGATTGGTGAGACTTGATGCTCCTTTACAAAAGCTGTGTTGACAGTTCCACAACAAATCACGTTCATTTATTTGTCTGATAATTCTGTTCTTTGCTCCTTTACAACCAGTTTGCCTGGTACTGAAGTTAGGCTTACTGGCCTATGATTGCCAGGATCGCCTCTGGAGGCTTTTTGAAACATCGGTGTCACATTAGCTATTCTCCAGTCATCTGGTACAGAAGCTGATATGGCTACATACTTAGTAGTTCTGCAACACATTTGAGTTCCTTCAGCACTCTTGGGTGAATATTAGTGACTTATTACTGTTTAATTTATCAATTTGTTCCAAAACCTCCTCTGATTCCTCAATCTGGTATTTGTCACCTAAAAGGTATGGCGTAGGTATGGGAATCTCCTTCACATCCTCTGCAGTGAAGATCGATGCAAAGAATTTATTTAGCTTCTACGCGCAATGATCTTATCTTCCTTAAATACTCCTTTAGCACCATGATCGTCCTCTGGTCCCACTAATTGTTTGGCAGGCTTCTGATGTACCTACAAAAATTTTTTGCTGTTAGTTTGAGTCTTTTGCTAGTTTTCTAACATTATCTTTGTCTTGTCAGGATTGAGCCTCAACCAACTCCCAGACTTGTATAGAAACTGGATCATTTGTTCCAGTCTACCAGCTCAGTCATATCCTATGAGAGGAGATAGTTCAGCTTTTGTCTTGAACAGCTGATAGCTTCTTAATTTAGGTGATGTAGTTGAAAAGAAAAAAAAAAAGGATTTAAAGGCTATGGGATAGAAAACAATAACACAAAGTAGGGTGTTTTGCATAACCATTGAAGGATGAATAATTTAAATTTGGCTAGGTTTAGAATTATTAATCTTCCACATCTCAGATATAGCGATGTAGAAGGGCTGTGTTGCAATTTGGCCCTTCAGGAACTCTTTGGGTGCTCTTGCTTTTGTTAAAGTTTCTGCTAAATTACCATTAATTACTTGATCTGCTGCAAGAACTTGTCCTACATGAGCTTAAAAATTAAAAGGCCCAAAATCATAGGCATTAATTGTATGCTGTAGTCAGCACTGAGAATCATGGCTGGGCAGACTAATATTCTCGCTGCAAGACTGAGCTAGTCTGTCATGTTTATTCTCATAGGTTAAAACCTCCAAAGCCAAGCGGTAATTAACCCATATGCTGTGTTCAGCAGTAAGAACAACCTAAATTATAAACTGTCTGTAGTTTTATTTAAAAACATCATGGTGAATTTAAAATGATGCTGAATGTCATGGGATATCCAGTTTTTGTAACACTAATTTATATACTGTTGTACATACAGAGGGAGGAGTCAGTTCCTCTTGCGCAAAATGACTGCTCACATAAACTAGCCTAGCATTTTAGTAGTATGGTTCCAGAACTGAAATGCCACTTTTGTTTTTCTTGATTTATATTGTGGAAACCATTAGCAATATTATAACTTTATTTCCATTTTAAAGTTCTGATTTCTTAAAAAATAAATACTGAATACACATGTAACTTTCCCATAGAGTTGCTAGCTCTTCCACCACTTTGACAACTTAGATGTTGTTTTTTGAAGGTAGCTCTGACTGTTAGACTGATACAGCAGGTGATGTGCTGCTCTGGCAGCTAGGATTTTCTTCTCTTGTGTTACCACTTTGTCATTTCTTTGTTTCTCTGATTTTCCCCCCCCCCTCCCCACTCCATTGCCTCTTTCCTCACTTGTTGTGGGGGATACCACCAGTTTTTAAGGATTTTGGAAAATACTGGCCCCTTTACCCACCTGTTTTCCTCTACCTTTTATCTGAGCTCCTCTTTTCTGTCATCATTTTTTCTGTCCTCTTCATCCTCTCATCTTTTTTGCCTCCCTTTTCCAATTTTTTTTATTGCTGTTACACAGTTTAAAAATGCCTTTTGTTAGTGCCTGTGTATATCTTGGAAGTTCTGTGTGCTGCTCCAGTGTAGTTTGCTCCTGAATGGCTTGGTGTAATTCATGCTCCACTTTACACATACTACAGGGAGGGCACAATTGAGCCATGATTACAATGTGAGGTCCTGTTAATAACTGCAACCACTCAGCCTCTGCACTTGAGGGCTGGTAAAAGGGTTAGCAGTCTTCCTTGATGGAATGATCCTTAAAAGTGGGTGTATATATTTCCCTGTATATTATTAATAATTCTTATATAGACTCTGATCCTGCATTTATAGCCACAAAGGTAGACCTTTGCTTTGTGCCTGCATGGAAGTCTGACTTCACTGATGTTATTGAAGGATCAGAGCCGTAGGGTATGTCTACACTGCAGTTGGTAAGCCAGGATCTGTGGGACTCAAATCCACAGACTAGGCATTTCATAGCTCATGCTTAACTGTCCACGCTTAATAATAACCATGGGTTTAGAATTTCTGGACTTGGGTCTCACACCAGCACTCATGTGTCCACACCGTACTGCACAGACCCGAGTCAAACCAGCTTATCCCAGGCTTCCTAGTGCTCTCCCCAGCTGTAGCCCTTGGTTCATAGTGCAGTGTGGGAAAACTTGACTCTCCATCCAGCAGCATTTTACCAGAAGTTGCCTCTGCCCACCAACACTTCCAGCTGAGCTGTCTTTGGGTCTGCACAGACGTCTGGAGCCAGTCTGGAGGTACCATTTGAAGAACTTGTACTGCTTGCACTTTCACGTCAGGAAACGGGCAGAGCATCCATGAGATACTGGTGGGCATTTGGGCAGCGTTTTCTGTCCTACCAAAGCACATCTAGGAGGAGGAGAATGATACAGACATGGCAGAGTCTAACTGGCAGATGCTACTTGTGGCTCTTGGTATAGCTGCTGATGCTCCCTCTCAAGACTGGTGCTTCTGAAACTGGTGGGATCTCCTCTTACGGACCTGGGATGACCAGCAGTTTGTCCAGAAGTTGTGCGTGAAGAGAATAACATTTCTAGAGCTTTGTGAACAGTTTGTCTTGACCTTCCAGTATCAGGACACACACATGAGGGAGGTCATGCTTGTCCAGAAATGGTTTGCTATAAACATCTGGAAGCTAGCTACTCGTGATGCTGCAGATCTGTTGCTAACCAGTTTGGTGTTGGCAAGTTGACTGTGGTAGCAGAAGTACGTGAGGCAGTATTGCATGTGATTTATCCAAAGGTAGTGGGCATAAACAATGTGCCTGAAATAATTGCTGGTTTTGAGAGAATAGTGTTTCCAAACTGCACCAGGGCCATTGATGGGACTAATGTTCCCATAGTTTGCCCTCCTCAAGGAGCACAAGAGTATCTAAACTACAAAAGGGTATTATTCCGTTGTTGTTCAGGCTCTTTTCGACCACAGAGACTGATTTGTGGAAAAGTACATGATAATAGGATTTGCTGCCGATTGGGAGTTTACCTTCATGGGCAGACTGGGACCTACCAAATGACATTGTCATAATGGAGTAACTCTCCTCACTGTTGTTCTAGGGGACTCGTGGGTATCCTCTTTTGCCTAGAGTTATGAAACAGAACCCTGATCACAGAGACCCTGGCAAAAGAAGGTTTAATTACACGCTCAGTAGATGTAGAATGGTGGTTGAATGTGCATTTGGTGCTGTTTACAGAATCGTTTGGAATCCTCTGCATTATTGTGGCTTGCTGTGCTCTTCACAAAGTTTGTGAAGTCACAGGCGAGCCATTTCGTCTGGAGTGGATGTATGATAGTGATGGATTGTTGGGCCAGTAAACTCAACCAGAAAGTGCACCTGTCACAACTGGAGCAGGATTCACTCATGCAACAGAAATCAGGGATGCTTTGTGCACTCACATTATGAACTTTCATGGACCAGTGGATGAAGATGATGATTCTGAATGCATCTGAACAGCAATATCAACAGTAAACTAAGTACTGTCACTGGGGGAGGGGCAGTGAGTATTATTAATTTTTTTAATTGTGGATGAAATAACTGCTTACAATGTGGTAGTGGGGATGGTGGTTTTTATGCATTTTTACTTACGGATAAGATGAACTGTGTTTTTTACTTATGGATTTGAAAAGATATATTGAGACGTTTTGTTGTATACGACTTCCCAGTTATGCCTCATCATGTTTTTATCTTCTTTTCAATATATATTTTATGCAGTTCATCTGTAGTGATAGTAATAAACTTTGTTAATGAATCCAAAGCCTTTGTCATTCTGCGATACAATCCTGTTAACAATATTAACAGCCTTATAGGCAGGCCAGCTGCCATGAAATGACCAAAAGAGAAATGAAATAAAATCAAGTGCATACACAAAGAGTGAACAGTGCAAAACCATGAAACCAGTGCACGCGCACACAAAAAATGGAAACTCTCTGACTTATGAGTGTCCCCAGCCTCCCTGTTCTTTGCCCTTCTAGGGCATTTTGTGTGCAATAGGAGCTGCTACATGGGGGTGTGGGACTGCACTGGGTACATTTTCCTAGTCCAGCTAGCGTTCAGTCCTGGTTGCATGGACCACAGAACCATAGAATTGTCTAGAGAGTTCCTGGTTTGCAGGATGTGGTGGCATGGAGGGGACTCAGGACATGGTGTTGGCTTAGCAGGTGTGGGTGGAGCCAGGAGCCTCACTCTCGCAGCTGTTAGCAAGCAGCCTCTCAAATAGGTCTTTCTCTCAAGTGACATTCCTGCTCAAAAAACTACACTGCAAGTTTCTCCTCATACTCTTTGCCTCTCGTTGCCTTTAACTTTGTCATGAATTCTTCTCCCTCTGGTAGTGGTGGCTGCCCTGTCCAGGATGTCTACCATGAGGTCGTCTCAGACAAACATCCTCTTTGACTGCATTTTGACAGTGCGACACCCCAGCTTCCTGCTGGACTGTGTCTGGCATGCAGAAGTAGAACAGCTTGAAAACAGAAATAAAACAGGATTGTTTCAGTATTACAGAAGTCTGCATCATCGCAGAAGTGTCTTTGGAATCTCCAGGCCAAAAAATGATACTTTGTAAAACTCCTTCAGTGTATTTGGAGAGCTAAATTTTAGTTCCCAGATGCTCTGTGAACAATAAGAGCTAGTATATGTAAAGTCTTCACACACAACAGAAATATCATTTGTAAATTTCACCTATCTTTAAAAATTGCTGACCACTTTAGCTTGGGTTGGGGGGCAGGGGTACAAACCATGGAAGTAAACTTGCTGTGGTTTACTACCTATAGTTTCACAATCCTTTTAGGCAGTCAGTATTCTGGAGATTCCTGAATGTCAAAGGTATATTCTGTTCCAGGCTACTGGTGGCAAGCCAGCCATTTTTGCTAAAGGGGTTTTCAATTTGCAGTGAGTGAGCAACACATCTATGAGTGGAATGAGATGGTGACCTGCAGAAGAGGGCCTAGAAAAATCACCCTGCTCTGAAATGTGATTACCCTTCTGGTGTTTGTACTATGAGAAAAGTTTGCAGCTATCACCCAAGATTGGATCAGAATTCATAGGGAAATGAACAGGGCTCCCACTGGCAGGGCTCCCACTGTTAGTTCCCCTCCTTCCCCTTAGGATATTTAGTAAAAGTTGCAGGTTCCCATGAATTTTTGTTTATTGCCCGTGACCTGTCTGTAACTTTTGCTAAAAATACGTGTGACAAAATCTTAACCTTAGTTATAAACCAGAAATCTCTCATTTGTATATTAATAACAAACATGGATGCAGAAACTTGCCAGGCCTCAGGCTACTTCTGCTTTTTCTGTTTCTGCTGCTGGTTCTGTGGCCGGCTGCTTCTCTGGGAAGTCATCAAACAGCTCCTCTGAGTATGGCCCCAGGATGTGCTGTAGCTGCTCTGGAGGCAAAGCGTCCTCCGGGACTGGCATGAGCACCAGTCACTTTGTAACAGTGATCTGGTGGCTGCTGTCTTCCTTCTGGTGCTGTAGTAGATTCAGGGGTCAGAAGGTCACCATCTTGGCTGATTGGTTGGCTCAGTGCTTGGCGCAATTCCCAGCACCTGGTCAAAGTCCTCACAAAAGAGCAGGATGAGTTCCCAGAGGTGCAGTTCTCGTCCCTGGCTTTCTGATAGTCTGTCTGGATCTGCTCTGCATCGATTACCTATCCATTGAATCCCTAGCGCTCCCAGCTTCTCTGATATTTCTTGATAAACGTGGTCATTTCTAGTACTCTTACCAGAGTCAAATGTCTTGTTCACCCCACACCAAAGATGTACCAGAATCTGACTGTGGTCCTGTGACCAGGTGTGCCAGCATGCTTGGAAAAGGACTTCCTATTGCGGGCCACAGCTAACGCAGGAGGTGTTTTCAATTCAGCAGTCAGAATAAAATGGAAGGATTAAACACAGAGTATACTTGAACCAGGGGGGTTGCTTCAATTTCCTGTGGTCAATTCGCTAGACTTGGGATAGAAAGGCGAGGAAACACTGGCCCCTGGGATTGTGGGATAGCATTAGCAGACTCTCAGGACACAATCCTGAGAACCTGTTCCTGACCTGTGTCCACACTGCAAAATGATAGTTTGGACTCAAGTTCCAGTGGGACTTTGGCACAGACCTCACCCCACTGCTGGGCCATAGGGCCTGGGTCCTGAAGGCGTACTGGCCCAAGTCAGGCAGATTTGTGTGTGGACAAAAAGCAGGCTTGGGCTTGAACCTGAGTTTAAGCCCAGGCATATGTTGTAGTGTAGACATGATTACATCAACTGATATTTTCACTCTGGTCAGTAAAATAAGATCAGCCAATTAAATGTGACCATTGGTTTACTTTGACTGTTACAGTTATTAATTAATTCTAAATTACAATGTGAAGTATAGAAAATGTGTATCTTAAGTGGAAGAACTTTTGGTTTGCATATGTAACTGGTCTAATGAAGAGTTTTATTTTCAGAATTTCTTGAGGTTGGCAAGAAACAACCTGCCCTTGATGTTCTTTATGATGTTATGAAAAGCAAAAAACATCGAACATGGCAAAAAATCCACGAGCCGATTATGCTGAAGTATCTGGAGCTCTGCGTGGACCTCCGCAAGAGCCACCTGGCAAAGGAAGGATTGTATCAGTACAAGAATATTTGCCAGCAGGTAGGAATTGTGAAGTGTTTGTTCTTTACCACCCACAGCATGATGTACATTAGAGTTGTATATTTAAAACTTATTTATTACTTCTAAAACATAGAATTGTTTTGTATCCAGGGCCCCAGTCCTGCAAGTTGCTGAGGTCTGCCGAACGGCTTGCAGGGTTGGAGTCTAGATAGCAGAGCACCCAATATACTAGGTCTCCAGGTTTGATCGGTATATCTGGGCACTATTATAAATTTAATCCAAGTAATAACTAATAACTTGATTTTAGATTTATGGACTTATTCTATCCAAGCCTGCTTTAGATTTTATCACCCTAATTAGAATATATGCTTACAATATTTGCTTCCCATTGCGGGGAGAAAGCCACTTCAAATGTTCTGCTTTTGATCTAGGTGAACATCAAATCCTTGGAGGATGTTGTTCGAGCCTATTTGAAACTAGCTGAAGAAAAAACGGAAGCTGCCAAGGAAGAGTCCCAGCAGATGGTGCTAGATATAGAAGACTTGGATAATATTCAAACTCCAGAGAGGTAGGAGGTCTTCCTTTCAATTGTAAGCCCTTGTAAGGGTTTGTCTCTTCTGTGTATTCACAGCACCTAGCATAAGGGAATCTTAATCCCCTATGGAGCCTCTGGGTGCTATCATAATATAAATACTTTCTACTGCTGCTGAAGGCTATGCTTCTACTGTCTTTTTAGATAAGACTTAATGTAGCTCTTACCAGTTGTACATTTTAAAAATAGATTTTCTGTTTAATTTACATGTCCTGGTTTTAGATTTGTGATTAGGTTTGAGATAAGAGGTTTGGAGTAAAATTAAACCATCAGTATTAGAAAAAGTGGCTTTATTGTATAAATTACATATCTGACTTGTAGAGTAAATGTAAATTTTGCTCAGTTAATATCCAGATATTTTTTATGATGTAACTTTATTAAGGCAGATTATGTATTTAATAATTTAAATGGTTCTGTGAGTGTCTGGGAGTTGGTGGAACCCAGTTCAAGCTGTCTAAACATTAAAGTGCTTGACCATGCTGTCAGATCTTATCTTCTTGATATCATTTTAAATCTGTAATTAAGCAGTTCTCCAAAATCAGATTTTAAGAAGGAATGTTTCTGGGGTGTGTTTGTGTTTGAAGTATCTGTTAAAGCCTCCTTTAGGAAAACAAACTACCTGGTGATTGAAGGGATTTGTCTGTTGGCTGGGTGGTGGGGAAGAAATGATCTTAACAGCCTGTGACAAATGTATCCTTAACAAAAATGATTATTTAATCAAGCATCATCCTGTTCAGTACCATGGAATATGTAGTTGGTCAGGTATGGGCAAATGAATAATTATTTGGTCTAGTTCATAGGCATGTAAATTCACAAATAATTTAAAATTTGTTAGGATATTCCTGAAAGTGTAAATTTACCTTGTATTTGTAGACCACATGGTATCTTGCAGACTAAGAAATGGGTGGATTTAGTTAGAAGTAGAAAAACAGACATTTTAAATAAGGATGTTGAGAAAGTACACATGCAGATAGTGACAGCTTCCATATCTTCTAGACTTTTAGAAAATGTATCCTTTCATATTGCTTAGGCATATCACTTTAAGGCTGGTGGTCTGTTGTGAAGGTTATAGAAATCAGTAACTGTGTGACCGTACCTGTTTTCCAAACAGTGTCAGAGCATAAATTTCTGCTTTGTCACATGTCAATAGATACAAGAAAGCACCTGAATCAGCTGCTGGTCCCTCTGGTAGCATTGCAGGGGAACTGGGGAGGAAGTCTGGGCCGGTAGAGGAGTCTACTGCTCTCTTGCTGGAAGGCGGAAAGACTTCATAGATGAGGTGTTCCCAAAACAGTCTTTTCATCTGATGTGCGGAATACCAGAAGCAAGGAAACCTGGGCTTTTCAGGGCTCCCACCCAGTACCATCAGCTGTCTACAAAGGATGCAGCTTGAGCTGGAGTTAGCTTTGAAATTCACTGACAAGCATATGACTTCTTTTTAAATACTTCATAATAGCCAAAGTCTTGGGAACATGTAAAAACATACAGTAAACCTTAGCCGTTCAAGTTTGACTGGGCTGTTTTGTAGGTCTTAATAAGAAAGTGGTAAGTGAGCGATGAGGGCGGGAATCGTGGGGACTAACTGTCACTTTCTCAATTATAGTGTTCTCTTAAGTGCTGTAAGTGGGGAAGACACTCAAGATCGTACAGATCGGCTGCTTTTGACTCCCTGGGTTAAATTTCTATGGGAATCATACAGACAGTGTTTGGACCTTCTTCGAAACAATTCTAGAGTGGAACGCCTCTACCATGATATTGCACAGCAAGGTAAAATGGAAGCATCAAGTGTAAATTACAGTGTGACTTAGCACATCTGTGTGTGCACACCCCCAGCTGAAAAATTACAAGTTACTTTTGCTTGAATAAAGCTATTGGTGAAAAACACATGAATCTCTCAGGCGTGTGTGCACGCACATAATATTTTAGAACTTCCTGAGGCCCCTTGACTCCAGGATGGCTGGATCTGTAGTTAATATCTACTTGATGCAAGTAGCTTCTTATAACAGATCTTTTAAGAGCAGTTTTATTTTTTCCAGGAGTTTCCTCTAAGAATATTTAGTAGTGTTGTACCGTATTAATCTCGAACTTATTTTCTTAATCACAAGTAGAAGGTACATTTCCCCCATTGTTATCCATTATGGCAAATGTTATCCCCCTAATGAGATATGACATGTAACCAATTTTAGGTGCAATAGCTGACTGGCTGAAATAGTTGTTCTTTCGATCAAAAATTATTGGACTCCATGTCAGAATACCTGGGTGAACTGTTGTTATGGGTTGTGCCGAGGAGAAGGAAAGACGAGAAAGTCAGGGTCGTCCTTCTGGCCTTAATATCTGAGTTTTGAAAGAAGAGAAGTGGGCATATAAAGAATCTCCTTTTGGGCTTTTTTGAGTGGGATTGTGGAAGAAATAATCTAGATTTATCTTCCTCCATTTTCATAACAACATGGATATTTGTATCCTTTGTTGAAAGAAACAACTCCAAGTTACTAGATTTTTTTTCTGTCCCCCAAAATTGTGCATATTGTGGGTGGGCTCCTTTGTTCCTTGGAGGGGTCTTCCTGTCATTCATCCAGTGTTCTCTGCCACACTGATTTTTCTCATCCAGAATCGGTCTCCTGTCTATCACTGGGAGAGAAAGGGATATTTCATCAGTAGTAAGTTAGAGTAGAAGTGTCCCAATGCAGGCACTCTTATTTTATTTTAAAAAGAGGGTGAAGGTAGAAAACTAGAATTTACCCCCTTTTTGTGAATGTTGAAGTAACTTGCCACAGTGGCCTAATCTGAATTTCAGCAGTAAGGGCTTGATGAGAATCTTTTCCTGCTTTTCATAGAACCAGAAACTTTTAGATTCTACCACCCAAACAGTTTTATTGAGAATTATTTTGGACACTTTGTGAAAGGCTGGTACAACATAAAAGCAAGGAAGCTTGTTTTCTGTTAAACATTTTAAAAACAGTCTAATAAAGTGATCTTGTCAGGTTTTTAATTTAGTAAATCTGCAAAAACGCTCAAGATAGTATTATCTGGCAGAGTCTCTGGTTTGTCTCTTGAGAGGCTTTCAGTGGACTTCTCCAAATCAAGAATCTTTAGGCAACTTGATTTTCATATCATGCAGTTTGAAGCTATAGCTAATGTTATAGTTATTTAATAGTTAACATTTAATAGTTAATATTGCTAACATGAACATCATTCAATTTCACAGCTTTTAAGTTCTGCTTGCAGTACACTCGTAAGGCTGAGTTCCGTAAACTCTGCGATAACCTGAGGATGCATTTAGGGCAGATCCAACGCCACCATAACCAAAGTACAGCAATTAACCTCAGTAATCCTGAGAGCCAGTCTATGCACTTGGAGACAAGGCTTGTACAGCTGGACAGTGCTATTAGCATGGAATTGTGGCAGGTATGTATTAAACTTTATGCTTATTAACAGGACCCACAATACTTTACTGCACCAAGATCCATAGACTCTCAGTCCCAAACTGGCGTCAAATTTTGAATCCCGTGGTGTGTACTCCAAGATCTAAAATAACATACAGGGATGCAAAGATGTAGAGTGAAATTTTAATGTGTTGAATTTATAGTGTAGTTATATGTGTATTAAGTATCAAACATCTGATGATCCTGGTGCTGTCTAAAAGCAGAACTTCAAGATAAGCCACTATTTGCAATGGAAAATGAATTTTTATGGGCGTTGATGTAGTTGCCAGACTGCTTGGAGTATAGGTGAAGGAAATCAGTTAGTTGACCCTCCTCATCTCTGAAAATTTGCTTTCTCAAGGGGGAGATCAGGTTTTCTGGAGGCATTCAGCAGGGACCTAAATCTGTGATGGGGTCCCCATTCTCTAACTATTTTCAAGGTCCCAAAATTGTGGAATCTGACCGTCTATGATTTAGATACTAATTTATTTTGTTATTTCTACTCAGTCTTTTTCCTTTAGAGAAATGCCAAAGTCAAAATTACGGTTATTAATGCAAGTTTTGTTAATTTGTTTTACATTAATCTTAAAAATATTATTGCCATTATGTTCCTTTATCAGGTGTAGATTTGTCATGCTTCTAATATAATAAATCTAAGGCAGTTCTGGTCACTATTGATTAGATGGGAGATGGAGAGGACGGCAAATAGAGCTTGTTGAAGAAATTCTGAGGAGACATTTTGTCATTGGAATTTGCCAATTTGTCAATCAAAATGTTTTGCAAAGATTGTTCAATTTTGATGAAGTTCCGATGGAAACCAGGCAGGCTTCTGACAACCTTGTGTGCTTGATTTCTTGTCAGCTCACTCACCTGGCTCCTTTGTATCCTGCCTGGTGGGCAGACAGAGAGAGCTGAGACCCTCGCTGGGAGTCCAGGCTCATTGATCTTTTGTAGCTTTGGGCTTCCAGGGTCTGTGGCTCCAAAGCAGCCCACCAGGCAGACTGCCCCAGATTGGGTTTTTTTTCCCTTTTATAGAGAATTTTGAAATCTTCTAGTTTTGTGCCAAATTGGAATGAAACCAAAACAGAATTCCTTTCGCTGTCCAGCTCTAGCAAATAGTTTTAAAGTATTTGCAATATATGTAATATATGTAAATCATTTTATTAGAAAGGAATGTATTTATTTCTGGGTAACTGATCAAGGTGAAAATTACAGCTAAAGATATATATTCAAATGATAAAGCTGTGTATATTAAATATGCTCCTAAAAGGTTTAGCTTTTAGTTTTCTAATTTTCTTGCAAGTAATATACTGAAAGTAATTCTTTTGTTCATTATTTTAGGAAGCTTTCAAAGCAGTGGAGGATATTCATGGGCTATTCTCCTTGTCTAAGAAACCACCCAAGCCCCAGCTGATGGCAAATTACTATCACAAAGTTTCCACTGTCTTCTGGAAATCAGGAAATGCGCTTTTCCATGCATCCACACTTCACCGACTGTATCACCTGTCAAGAGAAATGCGAAAGAATCTCACACAAGAGGAGATGCAGAGGTGGGGAGAGATGCTTTTCACCTAGCTTCTGGTTTTAATCACTTATGTACAAATACATTCAATTTAGCCTGTAATAAGAAGCAGATGGAATGTTTGTTTGAGCGGGTGGCATCAGATACTGAACAGCTTTGCTTAAAGGGAAAAATAAAGAATGTCCCAATAATAAGGGCAAGAAGGACATTCAACGAACCTTGTAATGAAGGTGAGCATTGGGACCTCCTGGGTGGTGGTACCATATTGGCCACAGACAGAGACCCTGAGCAAATCACCAAACCTCTGTCTTGCCTCCGTTTTCCATTTTGTGAAATGGTGAAATACTTACTTCACATGATTTAATTATTGTTAGTAAAGTGCTCTGAGATCTTTGAATGAAAGATTCTATGTACATTATTAAGGCAGACAATAGAATCTATTCACCTCAGTGCTGAGTGTGACCTTGAAAAGGCTTTTGAGGCATGCTGGTGCACTCAGTGAGCAGCAGTTGGCTATCCAGGGCTGAACTCTGGAGTTTGTAAACCTGTAACGTTCACCTACAAACCCTTGTAAATTAAAAAATGGTGGGAAGGTACAATTTAAGGAAGATGTTTACATTCCACTGAAACATACTTATCTGGGCATTCAGCACATATTTCAGATTTTATTTAATGTCACCTTCTACAGTAACATATTCAAGTTACTTATTTTTTAATTGATTTTTTTAAATTATCAGATCAAATTAATCAATTTTATGGAGATGTCAGTAGCTATTCCACAGCTAAGGGGCTTTGTGATTGTACTGAAAGCAGGACTAAGATGGCTCTGGCTACCATCCCTTTATTGGATATTCTTTAATTTTTTTGTATTTGGAGAGAAGGGTTTTTGTTTTTGTTTTGTTTTGTTTTTAAAGGAAGCTGAGTAATAAAGGGCTGATATCGACTAAGTTATCCCAGCTAGAAATTAAGAAGCACTCAGAATTAGTCTGAACACTGAAATACTAAGATGTCTTGTTCTCTGGTGTTGCTTGTGTTTTGACATGGCGTAGTTTTTGAAAGAATAAATCATTCACCCCTTAGCTCTTACACTGATTGGATGCTTCTGTTTTACAACTGAAATGTGTGTGTAAAAAAAACCAACAAAACACACACACTAAGATTTCTATTTTATAATTCATCTTTTGTGATTATACTTTAATAACAGGATGTCAACCCGAGTCCTTTTGGCTACTTTGTCAATTCCTATAACTCCTGAGCGAACTGATATTGCTCGTCTTCTGGATATGGATGGTATCATCGTTGAAAAGCAGCGACGTCTGGCCACGCTGCTGGGCCTCCAGGCCCCACCTACACGCATCAGTCTTATTAATGACATGGTAAATAACGGTGTTTGAGTGAAAGGTTTTATATTTAAGCTGTAGTTTTCCTCAAAAGCTGCTATAGTTAGATGTGGAGCTGCAATTCAAAATATTCCAGTAAATTTAAAAAGTACATTAAAGTAAAAGAATTCAACATGATCAACTGTAAAGATGTTTATAATTTAACTGTGTAGTAATATACTTTCTTCTCATGTGCTAGAAAGTCAGGCTAAAGTTAGTCCCTCTCTTTGGTCTGTATTTCTTTCTCCATTTGAAAAACAACATGGATAGACTAATCCTAACTCCATGTCTTTGTACCCAGTGAAATTTAATGTTCCAATATAGTGATAAATATTGTCCATTTTGTGACAAAAGCAAATCAGAAGCCTGCTGTGAATGATCCTGCAATGGCTTTGGAGGGGTTGGAGACCAGGAACTTTGATTTTTTTCTTTTGACTTACCATATTGAAATTGGAGGGTAGTTAATTAGATTAGATGTTTTAATATTATATTTTTCAATGTGTATCAAGGTAAGATTGGTACATTAAGATGAATGAAGGTTTATAAGGACCTAGGCGGTTAGGAAAACTTCCCCTTGTTTGATTTGAGAGAAGGTTAGTGAGATACAAATTGTCTTCTGGTGATACTTTCCAAGTCTTCATGAAAAAAATACCTTTCCTTGAAGTCAGTTACATGCATTGAAAACTGAACTCTTGTTACCTCTCACAATTTAAGCGTTATTGTTTTTGCATCAAGCAATTTTTTTTGCCACTTTTAATTTTAGAACTTTGGGAATTTACCAATAAACTGTAATATGTACATCTGTAGTTCAGATCCACTCATAAATATACTCATGCAGGGACTGTTTTCATTTGTGTCTCGGAAGTGCCTAATATGCTGTGCACGCTAACACAATCAAAATACTTTTCATAGACTACATTTTTTTGTTTTTCTCTCTTCTGACATTTGCAGCTGAAAACTACATTCCACAAATTCTGTGCTCTAATTTAAATAATGTCTCATATGTTTGATTAATCAAAATGTTTTTAATTAAAACATAATGAATTAAGCATTTCATTAGCTGCATGTTTAATTTCTTAGGTACAAAATTGCTGAGTGTAATTATTACAATATTGAGTTATTGTTATCCTAAGCAAATATTTTTTTTCTTCCATTATGTTGACTTTAGGTGAGGTTCAATGTAGTGCAGCATGTTGTTCCGGAGGTGAAGGAACTTTACAATTGGCTTGAAGTAGATTTCCACCCGCTAAAGCTATGTGATCGTGTAACCAAGGTGAGTCGTGTAGGAGTATTTAGAGAAACATGAGTCTGGGCAGATATTAGCAGTTAGCGAAGTTGGATTTTCAGGTCTTTGGGTCAGGGACTTCATTTGGCCCGTTTTCATTATTGCTGTGTGTTTACATGATACACTGCTGTGTATGCCTGTGTTGCTATATAAATAGCATATAAAGTTGTTTTCAAAAGCATTTTTAACCTGCCATATCCGTTGGCACCACTTAAAGTGCTTCTACAAGGAGACATAGTTTTGGGAGCAACCTTGAAATTCTAGCTCTCTGGGCTGATGAAGGTGATATTGGGGATGCAGTTGAGCTAAGCTTTTGGTAGTTGACGCATCCTCAGTCTCACCCTCTTCTGGAAAGCTACCGAAATGATTGTATGGGAGAGGGAAAAACTGCAAAAAGCATCTGCATTTACCTTTAGGTGGAGTTCAAGCCACAGTGAGAGTAAAATAAGCACTGTAAATTTGGTCCACAGAATTTTTCTAAATTCCACAACTGGTGAAGCACATTATATTGTCTTTGTGTCTGTAAGAACAGGAATATTTGATGTGCTAAGAAACAGTGAAGGTAAATTCACAATGTGGTTAATATGGCCAGTGCTGTCAGTCCTTTCTACAAAATCTAGATATCCATTGTGTAAAAAACAGTAGTGTGTTTATCAAAAGATTTGCATCAGTAATAAATTTATAATTAGGCAGTGCTTTGCTTCATGAATTCTAAAGTGGAGTTATTTTGGAGAGTTCGTTTAACTTGAAATTTGAAGAGTATTTTGGGGCTCTTAGATGAAATAGATATTGTAACTTTCTGGGCATTGTGACAGGTTCTAAACTGGGTGAGAGATCAAGTTGAAAAGGAACCTGAATTGCAGCTGTATGTCCCACATCTGCAAAACAACACCATCCTTCGTCTTCTGCAGCAGGTATGATTATAAAAAAAAAAAAAAATTGAATGTGTACAGAGGTGTCTGAGTTTGAGAATGATTCGGAAGATTCTGAAGCCAAAAACCTAACATTTTATTTTATGTCCTAAGTAAAAATTTGCCATTGAATGTAGTGTTCTTCGTATGACTTTGAGACCGTCTTTTCCCCCCAATCTATATAACACATCCTTCCTGTCTTATACTGCTTTGTTAAACACAACTCAGCTGCTATCTGTTTTAAATAATAGCTGTATACACTGGTGTAGGATTTTATCTAGACTTATTTGTTCCTTTATTTAGCTTTTCAGTCTTGTCTTATGTCTGTTCAATCCTTTGTTTCCTTGTAGTTAATTTGAAAAAGGCTTATTTTGTCAAATGCACATTTCATTGACCTGAACCCATTGCAGTGGTGAGCAGTGTTATTTCTGATGTGCCAGACAACAGCTGAAGGTTAATTAGCAGCGTTGCTGTATATAGTTACTGCTGCCAGTCTCCTTCAGACAAAGAACCTAGTCAGGAAAGTCACTTGATCTTAGATTAAGATTAAATAAAATGTTGGAAGAAAATGTTGAAGTGTTGGTAAAATTTGAATAATAATTAAACACATCTTGGTTAACCTGTTGCCCAACTGTCAGTTAATCAGGCTAACTTTACAGCATGTGCAACAGTTTTAGCTTCTGTTAACCTGATTTTTAATGGGAAGAAAACTGAATATTCATATATTGTGCAGGTGGCGCAGATTTATCAGACCATCGACTTTTCTCGTTTAACTACCTTGGTTCCTTTTGTTGATGCTTTCCAATTAGAACGTGCTATTGTCGATGCAGCCAGACATTGTGACTTGCAAGTAAGTGCCATAAAAAGACTACTGTAAAAGTGTAAGTGTGTGTGTGTGTGTATTTATATTTATAGCTTCCCAATATCTGGCCAAACTCCGGGGTCAGGTAAAAAGTAGCGGGTTGACACTCAACCCAGATAATGCAGAGTTGATGCTGATAAACAGGGAAGGAACAAATTGAGGATGTGATCTCTTTTTGATATGTTAATTTGTTAATGTTTTTATGTTCTTAAATTGTGTAGCCCACCTGCAGTAGTGAAGAGGAGTTCAGTATGTAAATACAATAAATTTCAGCGAAACTTATTTGTGACTGCCCAAGGGATCAGCAAAAACAGATTGTCTAATACAGGATGTCCTTAACCAAAAGTCTAACAAAACAGTACTGGAAACTTTGGGCACGCTCCAAAGTAATCACTTAGGACCACTTCCAAAAAGCTACTTGGTGCACACTTTGTCCAGCTGTAGGCATGATATAAAACAGCAAACG
Source organism: Trachemys scripta elegans (assembly GCF_013100865.1). Classification (NCBI taxonomy): domain Eukaryota; kingdom Metazoa; phylum Chordata; order Testudines; family Emydidae; genus Trachemys; species Trachemys scripta. The sequence goes on from NC_048304.1 coordinate 110,610,169, forward strand.
GCTTGAGACATTTTAACTTCTGCTGTAGATAAGATGTATTGCCAGTGGAAGTCAAGTATATACTTAAAAGGAACAGGAGTACTTGTGGCACCTTAGAGACTAACAAATTTATTTGAGCATAAGTTTTCATGGGCTACAGCCCACTTCATCAGCTGTAGCCCATGAAAGCTTATGCTCAAATAAATTTGTTAGTCTCTAAGGTGCCACAAGTACTCCTGTTCTTTTTGCGGATACAGACTAACACGGCTGGTACTCTGAAACCCGAAGTGTATACTTATGTATTAAACATTAACCTGAGCTGTAGCCTACACTACCATATTTTTGCATATGATCATGAAGAAACAAACTGTTCTTATTTCAGAGCACTTCACATCTGTTCATTTGATTTAGGGAAGACGTTGAGTCTAGTTAGTACCTATAATAAAATACTTGCATTTGAAGGCCTCATTGAAGTCACTGGCAAAGCTTCTAGTGGCTACGTTGGGATCAGGCTTTCACTCTTGGTGTCTACTGCCAAGTTTAAGTGGAATGAAGTAGAGCAAGTTATCTGTCACTAATGAAAGGGCAGTAGCAAGAACTATTCATGTAGTTGGTTTTCACCTCATGCAGTGTTCCTTACATAGAATCATTGAATGACTCTGTCTTAGAGCCATGCTTCCGTACTTGTCTTTATTCAGACTTTGGAGAGTCACTTCTTTATGGGGGTGAGCTTTTTTACAAGCCATTTTGTTCCGTTGAATATAAGCCAGATGTAGCAAAAGTTTTGTTCTTTAATTGTTCAAACGTCATTTCCAATATCTAGAACAGTTGTTTTTTAAAAAGTAATTTACGCTTAGAGCTTGTCTGCATGCTGAAGTTGCACCATTTTTTAACTTTACTTGGTTTAAAACAAATTTAGTTAAACTTGTGCAAACCCCTTTGTGGACAAACTTCTGTTTAAAATTGGTTACATTGTTTCACCTTGCACCTGTAAATTTAAGCCAAATTTAAACCTGTTTAAGAAGGGTCACATGCATTTGCATCACATTAACTCAGTAAGTTTAAAATCACACGACCAGTGAAATTGGTGCATCTTTGTGTGTTGACCTGGCCTCGGAGGCACAGTCAACTTAAAATCACACTTCCGACAATTAAGTGGTTATCTATGGCAGTAGAATTGTATTTACCTGTTACGAGTACCGCTTAAGTTACTATAGCTGAAAGAAATAATTATTTTTTCAGTTTATTTTGTATATTTGATAGTATTTTGTGTGTCGTCAATTTTACTGTTTCCTGTGTGTTGTCATTTGCCCAGCTATGGGTCACTGACACAACAATGAAGAGAGAGACATTATTTAAATATAATAATTAAAAAAAAAGATTTTTTTAAAACCACGAGGAAGCACAGGTCACTACTTTTAACTCAGTTTTTGAAACTGTCTATATTTCAAATTGATGTCTCATTTTAAATATTCAGTGGTGCCCTAATCCTAATCTTCTGAATCTTTTTTCAATGTATTTTGTAAAGGTTCGCCTTGATCATACGTCTCGAACGCTGAGCTTTGGATCAGATTTAAATTATTCAACTCGGGAAGATGCCCCGCTTGGCCCTCAGCTGCAAAGTATGCCTTCTGAGCAAATTAGAAATCAGCTGACTGCTATGTCCTCTGCTCTCGCTAAGGCTCTTGAAGTCATTAAACCGCCAAACATAGTGGTAAGTATTTTTAAGTTTTTGAAATTTTTGTTAAAAAAAAAAAAAAAATCTCAATATTCCATGAAGTGAATTGTCTCTGTCTGTTGTACTGTTTCTGTTCAACCTTTTCTTGCCTAGTCAAATGCACATTTCATTGACCTGCTCTCATTGCATTGCTGAGCAGTGTTATTTCTGATGTGCTAAACAAACAGGTGAAGGTTAATTAGCAGCATGACTGTATGTAGTTACTGTTGCCAGTCCCCTTCAGACAAAACCACTGATCAGGAAGGTCAGTGTGTACAAATTTAATGTAGTAGTAAAATGATTATTAGTAGCAGATGGCTAAATGTGTCTTAACATCCTTCTGCCCTCTCAGTTAATGTACCCCACCCTTCTAATTCCACTAGCTTTTTTGGATTAGTCAGATATACTTGTTTTGAAGCTGTCGGTGTCTTTGTAAATATTAATAGTTTGATTTTCTTTCCTATGGCACAGGAAAACCATTTAATTGTCTATAGGTAGTTAAATAAATTAATGGGCACTGCTAGGGTTTCAGTGGCCCAAAGCTTGGTTGTTGCATTTTTTTGCAGTAATATGTTGCTCCATCTTTCTCTATTTTATTGATATTATTACTATTCTAGAGGATTATGCCAACTGTTGGTTTTTAATACCCTCAAGTTGTAATGATGAGCTGTATTCGTGTACTTTTGAATTAAGTAAAAACATAAGCTAATAAAGTGATATTTTGTCAGTTTTATGTTTTGTAAATTTCAGAATTTAAGGAATAAGTGGTTTGTCAGATTGAATTAAATTATTGGCCCGTCTGGTAATGTCTTCCTCTGGCAGTAGTAAGTTATTGACACTTCTGAGGGAAGACAAAAATTCCATGATGCATCCAACCAGTTAGTATGTGGCCATGTAATTAAAGACTATCACCATGTATGCATATGAGAGGGTGGAATTAGGATTGCCTGGGCAACCTTTATTCTGTGGCATATCCTTGCTTCTGAGTGCTTGATTTTACAACCTTAACATTCTTTTACTTTTTTTGGCATATAATTAAAGATATAGGATCCTGATTTATCTCCTCTTCCTAGAGGACTTTGTCATGTAAAGGACCTGGAATGTGACCTCATAGCTGAAGCTAGAAACCTGAGGTAAAGGTTTCCCTGCCTTAAAACCAACTCCCCCTCAGTTGAGGCTGATAGTTGCATGTTGGATTTCAACCTCCATCTGTGATGTCACTCTTCAGGTTCTCCAGGAAAAATTGGTGTTTCAGAGCCTGATCTTTCAAATACTTTTTTTGGTGGAGCGAGATCTTTGAGTTAATCTTTACCTATCATAAAGAAACAAAAAAGGGCAAACTTTTTTTTGTTTTGCAGATGCATTTTGAGAGTGGACATTTAGAATCATAAAAATATAGTGATGGAAGGGACCTCAAGAGGTCAGCTAGTCCAGCCCTCTGCACTGAGGCAGGACCTAGTATACCTAGACTAGCCCCGAAAGGTGTTTGTCCAGCCTGTTCTTAAAAAGCTTCAGTGAAGGGGATTCCACATTGGAATGCTTCCATGTTCCAGTGCTTAACTATCTTTATAGGCAGAAAGTTTCTCCTAATATCTAATGTAAATCTCGCTGCAGATTAAGCTTTCATCTTCAGTGGACATGGAGAACAATTGATCACCATCCTCTTTATACCAGTCCCTTACCATCTTTTAAGACTTATCAGTCTCTTTTTTACCTTCTTTTCTCAAGACTAAACATGCCCATTTTTTTTAACCCATCTTTATAGGTTGTTTTTTAAACCTTTTACAATTTTTTATTGCTGTCATCTGGACTCTCTCTAATTTGTCTACATCTTTCCTAAAGTGTGGTGCCCAAAACTGGACACACTACTCTAGCTGAGGCCTCACCAGTAGGGACAGTTACCTCTTGTATCTTTCATACGACACTCCTGTTAATAGAACAGCAGTACTTGTGGCACCTTAGAGACTAACAAATTTATTAGAGCATAAGCTTTCATGGACTACAGCCCACTTCTTCTCCTGTTAATAATACACTCCAGAATATTAGCTTTTTTTGCAACTGTATCACATTGCTGAATCATATTCAATTTGATCCACTGTAACCCAAGATCTTCTTTAGTAGGACTAGTGCTTAGCTGGTTTTCCCTATTTTTTAGTTGTCCATTTGATTTTTCCCTTCCCAAGTGTAGTATTTTGCACTTGTCTTTGTGGAATTTCCTCTTGTTGGTTTTAGACCAATTCTCTAATTTTGGAGGTTGTTTTGATTTCTAACCCTGTTCTTCAAAGTACTTGCAGCCCCTCTCACCTTGGTGTCATCTGCAGATTTTATGAGCACAAACTGTACTCTATTATCTAAGTAATTAATGAAAATATTGAATACTACTGGCCCAGGACAGACCCTTGCAGAACCTCACTAGATAATTCCCCGCCTTCCCCTCCCCCCCAGTTTTACTGCAAACTACTGATAACTACTCTTTGAGTACTGTCTTTCATCAAGTGTTGTACCCACCTTATTGTAATTTCTTCTAGACCGTTTCCCCAGTTTGCTTCTCAGTACGTAAAGTACCAATATGTATTGAGTGACACTAAGTCATCTTTAGATTTTTACGTTGTGTTCGGAGTAATCATTTTGTACATGCAGTGTTTGTCTTGAGTTGACTTATAGATAAATTATTTAGAGGTGACTACCTGCATGATTAAGCACTACTATTGATTGTCATAATGGCTGTTAGCAAAGCCTTCGTAGGGCTGGGTCCAAAGCCTAGTTAAGTAAATAGGGTTCTTCCCAATGATTTCAGAGGGCATTGAATTGGGCCTTCTAACTTTAAATTCTTAGTAGCCTTTGGTAACTGTTTTATTGTACAGCAGGGGAAAAATAGAACCCTACAGGGTTAATTTCTGAAAGATATTTAACACATTTTTTGTTTCCATGTTTGTACTATTGATGTGTTTAGACTTACTAAATGTTCACATTCAACGTGTTTGACTTTACAAGTGTTTAGTGAAAATGCCAATTATTTTTTAGGTGATAAGTTTGGAAATCGCACTAGATTTGAGATTGGCTTTTACATTTTATTCTTTAAATTGCCGTTCGTTGTTAGATACAGCTTGATCAACATGTAATGGTGTCTAGTAGATATTATGGTTGTACACAATACTTGAGGCCATGCTCATATATATTTTGATATATAATTATTCACCGTGTTTGACCCAAATATAGGCACATTACACAGTCAGTATTTTTAAAGAGACCCAACTATTATGACCCACTAGCTAGACCCATATTTATATAGTGGAGGTTAAAATAACTTTTCAATTATAATAGTGTTTAATGTGTACTTTTATTTTTAGCAGTCTCAAAAGGTTGCCAATATTTATCAAATAATAAACGTTCCCTCCATAGGGACAGAAGTCCTTTAACAATGTGTACAAGTTACAGTATTACTCCCTTTTTTAGAGTAATCTTAATATTTCAACCACAATTTATCAAGAATTTCCATCTATATAAGTATAATATAAGCAATAACACAGTATTCCAGGGTGTATGTTCTGATTTTAAAATCAAACCCCTTTTGTGGTTACAGTTGCAAGCTGTAAACCAAGTAGGCTTTTTTTTATGTTACTTCCAGAACTTTGCTACTATATCAACACACTCTGTAACTGTGTCAAATTCACTACAATGCATATGGGTGACATTTTGTAAGTTCTCGTTAAGCCTTTCCTCCCTCCCCACTTTCTTCCCCTTACTCCTGTTGCCTTCTCCCCCATTAGCAGCACTTATAAGTGGCTTCAAAGAAATCTGTTAGTCTTTAAAATGCCACCGGACTCCTCGTTTTCAAATAAATGTACATGCTGCTTCTCTTTGTTCTCTTTGTAAAACTCTGCAGTGGCTGATTAGCTAAGGTGTGGTGATGGGAAATGGGCGGTGAGTAAAGAAAAAATGGCAGAAGATATTTAAAAGGACACAGTCTATGTGAAACCTAGTTATTTTTTTATAAATGAATTTAAAATAGTCTCAGATACTGCACTTGCTTCTGAGTCATCTTGTCAGTTTTTGTGATCCTACAACTTTCTCTCCCCTGTTGCTGTATAAAAGATCCATAGAAACATGGAAAACCGATTAATGATTGTACAAGTGAAACTGGCTATACATAAAGTGCTATTTAGTGCATAAAAACAAACTTAAAGTGTTTTTTTCATCTCTCAGTTGTAGAATTAGAACTATTATTGTTACAGTGGTATGTAAAATATTTTCAGACCAAATTGATTTTTTTTAAGGAAGTTCAAAAATTTCATACCTAGGACACACTTCATAGAGTGTTGATCTGATACTATGGAATGCTTAACATGTTTAACTTTTGTGCATGTGAGTATTCCCTTTGAGACTACTACTTGTATATGTTTACAGGATTGGGAACCATGATTTCAGTTTCAGTAAAGTTTTTCATGCAGTTGCCAAATATAGGAAATAAGATGACTTTGAGTTGTCTGTTTTATAATGTTTCACTTTCTCATGACTTGGGAATTTTAAAGGGATGCCAACCAATTTTCTGTCTTGTTCTTAATTTGCATTCAGCAAGAGAAGGAAGAACAACATCAGTTAGCTGTCACTGCTTACTTAAAAAATTCAAGGAAAGAGCATCAGCGTATCCTTGCTCGTCGTCAAACTATAGAGGAGAGAAAGGAGCGTCTTGAAAGTCTAAACATTCAGCGTGAGAAAGAAGAGTTGGAACAGCGTGAAGCTGAACTTCAAAAAGTTCGTAAAGCTGAAGAAGAGAGACTGCGCCAGGAGGCAAAAGAGAGAGAGAAGGAGCGTATTCTGCAAGAACATGAGCAAATCAAAAAGAAAACTGTTCGTGAACGCTTGGAGCAGATTAAGAAGACTGAACTGGGAGCCAAGGCATTCAAAGATATTGATATTGAGGTAAGCAACTTATTACTGGAATATTGAATTTATTCTAGATTCTTGTACTGTTATTCAGCTGCCTAAATTTCATGTTCTCCACCTGTTTTGTTTTTATGTCAGTAAGACATTCCTAAAAATATCAGACTACCAATTTGGACAATTTAAATATTTGATCAGTCATTGGGATAGAAGCTATTTACATGTAGGAAAGAAGTCCAGCCATTTGAGAGGGGACTGACGATTTCTACCATCTAGATACCTACCTAGTAATAAAACATGAAATAGACATCCAAATTGTACCGGTGACAACGGGACTATATCTTAGTTAGAATTCAGATAAAAATCCATGAGATGTCTTCAAAGTAGAATGCAGGTTACACAACAGACACTATCAGGAGCCTAAAAATGTTCAGAAAGTCAACTAGTTTGAAAGTTAAATGAGAAATTGCAAAAAAAACTAAAGTAAACATAGGAAACTGCATTCATGCCAGGAAACAACTATTTGCTTTCTGTACTGTTTATTAACTTTAATATCTGATTGTAGGATCTTGAAGAATTGGACCCTGACTTCATCATGGCTAAACAGGTTGAACAGCTGGAGAAAGAAAAGAAGGAACTCCAAGAACGTCTGAAGAATCAGGAAAAGAAGGTATCTAAAGCAATAAGAGTATGGGTATGGCTATATAGACATTTATACAGGTTTTGTTAAACCATTGTGAACCCGTGTGGATACACTTTTATACTGATTCTAAAACAATATCAGCTTACCTTGCTGCTGTAGAGATACAGGAGCAAGCTGAATTCATACAAGCCACACTTTAATTGATCTGAGTCTCTACACACAAATCTGCACCAATTTAACTAAATTGGTTTAAAATCACACCTTGGATTAAACTGGTGCAACTTTGCATGTTTCAAAGACTAATATGCTGGGAATACTGAGGCAGCGAATATATTGGGTGAAGTAGAAATATTTTTTTAGCATACCAGATTTGGTCTTTATTTTATACATTATAGGTATAATACATTTGGTTTTCTATATTTAGATTGACTATTTTGAAAGAGCAAAGCGCTTGGAAGAAATTCCTCTGATAAAGACTGCCTATGAAGAACAAAGAGTCCGAGATATGGACCTGTGGGAACAGCAAGAAGAAGAAAGGGTAAGGATATTTTGATTTCATATAGCAGCCTCATTTGGTGCTTGATATAAAAACTAGGTCTGTGCCATATGTATGCTTTCCCTTGTCCAGCTCAATCCAAGAAGAGGCGATGTGATTTAGTTCATAGGGGATTATTTCAGTTTCTCATTATTTTCTTTCCCACTCATGGATAGCAATGTCTTTTGTGTCAGTCCAGCTAGAGAAAGAGGCAGCTGTCTGATAAGCTGCCTCTGGTTGTGGGCTCTGAGGGTTAAACAACCTCAGGGGATTGTGTTATAAAGACAAATATTATGTAATTTTTAAAAATTGTTAATATTTTTACTTTTGCATATTTGTAGATCACCACAATGCAGCTGGAACGCGAAAAAGCCTTGGAGCATAAGAACAGGATGTCAAGGATGTTGGAGGATAAAGACTTATTTGTATCTAGGCTCAAGGCAGCACGACAATCCATTTATCAGGTAAACATCATGTGTTCTTGTTGGAAAAACATTTCTATAAAGTAAGGACTTAATTTGTGAGTTCAGTGTTCCACTTGAAAAATACAAATGAATTAACAAATAGAGCTAGACAAGATAATGTCTGTTTAAATTACAAAGATGTTGCCCTGCTATTTTTCTGAAACTCTGGGGGGAAAACCCTTTCTGACAGTCTAGAAGAATTCAAATTTAGACAGTTGACCCTTTGAAAGACAAACAGTGATGACCACAATGTGACATTGAGCCACAGAATAATTTTGTAATTCCAGAGAGCCCTCATTCTTTCATTGAGAGTTGCATTAATGAAGTGTGCATGGGAGTGGAGATGTCCACTTGATGATCTGGCAGACCCTGTCACTTTCCAGGCACTGTCATTTAAAATTGCTGTGGCATCTACCACGGTTGCTTACATGGAAAAGTAATTATTAAAACATTAGATGTATTTTAGCTGCCTTTCAATGTGGTTTAGCAGATGGAAATGAGCGAGAGACAGCAGCATGTGACCAGTCAGCTCTTCTAGACCACAAATAATCCACAGACCACAATTTGGAGTTGCTCGTCTGGTTAGAGTAATCTCGAAAATCTTTCTAATCTAAAGAACAGATTTAAATTAACACAATTCTTGTGTTTCAGTTCTGTCTTTTTAGTTGATTCAGCAGATCACTTATATGTTACAGAGGTATCTCTGGTATTTTAGATGTGAGACTAGGTTCCTGACCTGAACAGGTCATATCTAAATTAGATACATGAAAGGGGAGAAGAGATGCAATAGAAATTGTGTGACTTAGTTTCCTGTTCTAGCACTTTGAAATTTCTCTGAATTTCTCTGCAGTGTATTGGAGATTTAGCAGTTTTCCTCCCATAAATATTATGGAATTTAGAAGGGAAAATTATGATCTTAAAAATAGCAAAGTCCTGTGGCACCTTATAGACTAACAGACATATAGGAGCATGAGCTTTCGTGGGTGAATACCCGAAGAAGTAGGTATTCACCCACGAAAGCTCATGCTCCTATACGTCTGTTAGTCTATAAGGTGCCACAGGACTCTCTGCTACTTTTACAGATCCAGACTAACACGGCTACTGATACTTGATCTTAAAAATGTATCTATTGTCTTTAGGGGTTACCTCTACAGAGTTTTTTTTTCCTGAGATTTTTAGGGATATGAGAAACTGTCAAAATCAATATTCCTCAAAAGTAGGAATTTAAATTATCTTGTTATAATAACTGTTAAAGAGGGAAGAGGTTTTAGCAGCTTTCTGGTAGCTATGTGCGACTCTTTCTGTGGCACCACCTGTGATTTCTGAGAGATTGGGCATCTGTTTATCATACTTGGGTTTCTGAGGAAACAAAGCACTAGCATTGTGGATGCTGATTCCATTTCTCAGAGGTAGACATTGCATCCCTTTATTCTTAACTTCCCAGAAGGGGGTTGGCAGGAGGAAAGTTTAACAATCACCCTGTAAAATGGCCAGTGGATGGGAAGATGACTACTGCAAAATTTGTTGACATGACTATTTCGTAGTTCTTTGCACCTTTGTTCAGTGACCTAAATAACACTCCAGCTGTTGGATTGAGTTCTGAAGGTTTTACTTGTACTCTTGCTATTTTTCAGGAAAAACTCAAACAGTTTGAAGAAAGGTTAGCAGAAGAAAGACATAACCGTTTGGAGGAACGTAAGAGACAACGCAAAGAAGAGAGGCGTATTTCTTATTACAGAGAAAAGGAGGAGGAAGAGCAGAGATTGCAAGAAGAAAAAATGCTTAAAGGTAAAAAATTATGAGACATGCACTGACTGATATTGTAGCTCATTCCTTCTTGAACCATCCCAAAATCTTTCAAAGTCAAGTATAGGTCACTGTGTTCCATTGGATAGTAGGAAATGTTTCTGTTCCTTTCCATTCGGAGGAAAGTTCTATATTCATTGCAACCATGTGCTTGTGAGAGGCATGTTTGTGCAACCACCCAACCTGCTGGCTGTCTCTCTCTGTGTACACACAGAAACACTAGGGGCAGAGGTGTGTGGAATGAAGAGAGAAAATGAAGAGGCAATAATGAATGAAGGAGGGGATAGAATAAGAATGGGAGTTGGAGAGTCTCTATTCAAAGGTTTCAAATTAGAGTTCTCGTCATCTTTCTTTCCATACATGAGGAGAAAAAAATAGAGGGAACATTGTTGCCAGACTGAGAACACAAGAATTACCATATCGGATCATTGGCGTGTTCTCTCTAGTCCAGTATCTTCTGTCTGTGGTGGCTAGTACCCGAGACTTCAGAAGATGATGCTTGGAAATCCTTAGATTGGACAAATATGAAATAACTTTCCATAGGGCAAATATTTTCCCAACCTGCTGTTAATGGATGACTGAAGCCCTGAAGTGTCAGGTCTGTATCCTTTATAAAACATCTTACAAAAATCCTGAATGAAGATAAGATTTTATCTGGCTTATGAAATAATTAGTCGCTTTTTTTGATGCGTCCTTAAGAAGAACTTCTTGCCCATACTTGAGGTACATCAAGGTTGTTATGGTGTTAACTAGTATTTCACACGTTTAGTGTTTATAAATTTGATTTGTGCAGCGATAAATAGATATCTGCATGGTTTCTTTATTACATATCTAACAGCTGTTGTGCCAGATATCAAGTTGATCAATTATTTTGTTTTTTTCCTGTCATATAGACGTTAATTACTTTCAAAAGAAGAATGCTGCTGTTCACAAATACTACAATGGTTACTTAGATGTTTGTGGGTGTGAGGAGGACTATTGTGTACCCTTTCTCTTTTTTCCTCCAGTTATAAACTGCTCTCAGAGAGCATTTGCTCTGTTGGTAGTTTATTTTATTTTTTTCAAAAGAATACAAATTCTTGTTGCAGAGCTCGAAGAGAAGGAACGTGTTGAGCGTGAAAAACGTGAGCAGGAACAGCGTGAATACCAGGAGCGTGTCAGAAAACTAGAAGAAGTAGAGAGGAAAAAACGTCAAAGAGAGCAGGAAATTGAAGAGAGGGAGCGTCGCAGAGAAGAGGAGAGGAGGGGTCTTGATGACCCACTTTCAAGAAGGGTATTGTGATTAGTTTTTTAATCAGCTGGTTGCTCTTCCTCTCTCTATATTTTGTAAGGAGTTGAAAATGCAGTTTAGGTGGGCTAATGAAAGCCGTGTAGAGGTGTACAACCCAGAAGGAAAAGTTTAGTTAAATTCTGTGTGCTTAGTTGCTTGTCTAGTTCAGAAGTTAATATTTGGGTGTCAGCAATTGACCATTTATTCATTGGCCACAGAAAATTAGTTGTCAACAAATGGAAGCAATATGTTTAAAGGGGTAGAGAATAGATTTAATTGTAGTAAGCACAGATGAATTGGGAGGGACCAGTGAGGAACAAAATTGTAATGGCTTATGCTAAAGTTGTGAATCAGAATAGCCATTAAAGGGAAACTCCAGTCTAAACATAAAAATAAACATACTCATTACATCAGATTAGAAGAGTGAAGGACTAAAAAATTTTAAAAAAATCAGAAGCTATCATTTTGAAAATATAATACAAAATCGAACTGAAATAGTGCACTTTCTCAGTAGAGTACACTGGAAATAACAATTTAAATGAAATCCAAACTCCCCATAAGTTAAATTATGTCATGATTTTGGGGATTGGTATAATAATAAAGTCATTCCAAAAATGTGTGTTACATCCTGTAACTTACCTATACAAAACTTTGCCATTTTCTAATTTTTAATGCTTGCTAATGGGAAAGCTTGTTTTAGGTCCTCCTTTGGATGTCATTCAAGGAGATACTGAAACAAGTAGAAGTACTTGTAGAAATACTCTTCTACAAATATTTTTGAAAAAGTGGTTGTTCTTAGCAAACATTTGTTTGGCTATCTAAAACCACCAGCTCATTTAATACCAGGTGACACTCTTGTCCATTACTAATTTGCCTATGTGGAAAAGTTGATTTTCAGTTCCTAGGGAACAGGTATGCACATCACCCCAAAAATGCCTTCACAACTGGCAGTCTCACTGAAAGCAAGGATTGAATGATCCTAGGTAGTTAACTGTGATCTTTTGTGTAGAGAGAACTTTATCTACGGGGCTCTCAATTTAGTACTACTTACTAGCACTACTAAATGTACATATTTTAGTACAGGGAAAACTTTTCAGTCACCAACTGAATGTTTAATCACAACTGTTACAAAAGGGCCTACTCACTGACCGTCTTTTTTTCTATTTGAGTCATTGTAATGAATGTGTGAAAAGTTATTTCCATAACAAACTGGTTGCTATAAAAACTTCCATATATCCCTTCTGGAGGAGGAGCTAGGCTTTGTAGGGCATAAAGCTCATATTGAAATACAAATTTAGAGGCTTGGAAACACCATTGACCAAGTAGCTTTAAATGTCTTTCTTAGGCCTGGTCCCCACTAAGTCCCCACTTCGGACTAAGGTACGCAAATTCAGCTACGTTAATAACGTAGCTGAATTCGAAGTACCTTAGTCCGAACTTACCGCGGTCCAGACGCGGCAGGAAGTCTCCCCCAGTCAATGCCGCATACTCCTCTCGGCGAGCTGGAGTACCGGCGCTGACTGTGAGCACTTCCGGGATCGATTTATCGCGTCTTAACCAGACGCGATAAATCGATCCCAGAACATCAATTGCGTGCCGCCGGACCCTCCGGTAAGTGAAGACAAGGCCTTAGTTGGATCCAATTTTGAAGGTCACTGTTCTAAGTAAGTGGATGGCTATATCAAAATCAGTCATTCATATGACTAATCTATAACGCAAATGTATCGTCTTCTATATCTTGTACAGAAACTTTTTTTCATTAGCGAATGCAATTGTTTCAGGATTAGATAAAAATGGTCTATTTTTGTTTGATAGTAGGAGAAACTTCGCTTTGTAAAATGGATCATTGATTATTGCTATGCCTAATATTCACTTCCAAGGATTTAACTGTAAAAATGTCATATGCTAAATAGTTTCTGTGTAAAATGGAGTGTCTGTGAATCACAAAAAAAACTGTTAGGTGCTTTACAAACACAGAACAAAAAGATGGTCCCTGCCTCCAGAGGGTTTATAATCATAATTATAAAATGAGAGAGACAACAGATTGATATTGATAGGGGAATATAAGGAAACAATAAGGCAGTATTAGTCAGCATGATCAGCAGTATCAGTGCCCCAGGTGCTTAACCGTTGTCAAATCTTTTTGTAGGCATCACAACAACAGAGAGTTTGAAGGAGGATAATAAGGTAGCTTTGCAGATGATTATGGGGAGCTTCTCCCAAGCATAAGGCATAGCAGGGGAGAAAGCACAAAGGTGCTAGTTTGAAAATTAAGCATGTGGGTAATGGACGCTGGCATCAGTGGCCAATCGAAGGCAAGAGTCAACATTTCAGTAGCAAATAAGAGATGAAAGGCTGTAGAGGGCTTTTCTTTGAAAGTGAAGACAAACAGGTTATATTTGCGATAGAGGAGGGGTTGCCACTGGAGGGATTCAAAGAGGGGTGGGTGACATGATGAAAGCGATGCGCTAGAAGAATGATCTTTTTTGCATCAGTATTCTGAATGGATATGAATGGGGCACAACTACATTTGTCAAGTCCAGAGAAAAGGAGGTTGTATTTGAGATATGAGATGAGGTTGGATGAGAGTTTTAGTGGCGTGGATGGATGAGAGAGAATTTGCAAGATTTAGACATAGCCTTAATGTAGGGATCTAGAGAGGGATCCAAGTCAAAGATGACGCACAGATTACAGGTCTAAGTGACAGGCAGGATGGTGGTGATGTTCACAGTGATTGAAAAAGGAGGTGAGGTGGGAAGATTAGGAGCACTGTTTTAGCCATCTTGAGCTTGTGCTAGATATCTAGACATCTAGATAGACTTCATAGACACCTAAATGTGTAAAGGTACTCTATATCCAGAGTACCTGTAAACACTTATTGTTATAAGGTTTTACTTGGTTATAGTGGGTCATATCATGTAATGAATGAAGAACACTTTTTAAAAAGTTGAATTGAAGTGACTGGACATCTGCTGCTGTTTATGGTAGTACATTAGTTTAAAATGTCTGTGGGTTGAGTTCTAATATATTTCTTAGCTAAAAAATCTAGCTGCTGCTTAAAGTCACACTACAATATTGCTCATGTACTTAATTAGCTCTAGTAAACTTTTTGTTGTATTAATCTAGAATTTAAACCTAAAGAAATATTGTTTGTATCATATTATCTGATACGTCTGTTCCTTAGCTCAGCCAATTTACAGTTATTCAAGCGTTACATTGCAGAGAACATCAGCTTAATTGGTGCTAGAGCATGATGTGAAGTGAATGGATTGCAAATATTAGAAGTTCTGTATTTTTGTGCTACCAAAGCTGATGCTACTGTTTACCTGTGGCGAATATAGGAATCTCGTTGGGGTGATAGAGATGCTGACAACACCTGGAGACGAACAGCTGAGCCAGAATCTGAATGGAGACGAGCACCACCAGAGAGGTAAGTAGAGGGAAATCCAGCATCATGGTTGTTGGGCCCCCAATTTGTAGGCACTCTTCCTGTTGTCAGTCTGAATAGCCTTTGCCTCTATTATGGCCAGCATTTGCATCTTTGAAAGTTATCCTCAAGGGGTTTTTTAAACTCCTTTATAAGGATTCCAAAGTAAGACAGAAGGAGTATAGCTATTTAAAAATGCAAACGGGGAAGAGGGGACTTGTGATAAGATATGATAAAGACCCATCCAAACTCTATCGTACTTTTATCCAAGCATCCTTTTATCTAGAACATTGAATACAATTAAACTTCCTGGTTTATTTAAACCTTTACATTAAAACCAGCGGATGCCACCAAACCTCTAATAAACCAGCAGCTGATTACATGATTTTTCTTTTGCTAAATCTGCAGCCTAATCAACCATCATCTTTACTTAAATGATTTGCTGCAGAGCTCAAAATGAGGGAAAGAGAGTGACTAGATATAGACTTCGTGATGACCTATCATATTAGGAATTTTCCATTAAGGAATTGAGACAGATATCGAAGAACTATGTAACAAAAATTCAAAGCCTTGCAAGAAATTCAAAATCCAGGATAATTTACAGAAGCTGAAAATATATGCTGCAAGCTGAAACTAAGCTCCAAAGAAATGTCATGAATTGAGAAGGGAAATAAACTGAAAAGGGAGAGTTTAAGGACTCAGTATTTTGAGGCTGTTCTTTTGCTAAAATGCTTGTCCTGGGTCTGACTGTTTTAGGATATTTGGGTACGTTCACTGATAACTGAGAGGATTTTGAGAATGACTGCATAGAAGGAGAAATATTGGTCTTTGGGAGCTCTGTGCATCTGTTAGAACTTTTTTCTTTCTCTTACATGCAGTTAAAATATTGAGAGGGGAATCAAAATCAGTACAGGCTAATATGCAAGACTATTGAACGTTTTCTTGACCAATTCTTTTAATTTGTCCCAAGAGAGTATTTGAAGCCAAATCTAGCCATAATACTTTCTGACATTGCTTAAGATGAAGGGTAGGGGTCCTGTATTATTTCTGCACCCAAAAGTCTCATTGGTTTTAGTGGTAGTCTGGGTGTACAAGGAATATGTTAATTTATATTGGACTCTAGTGTAGTAATGTAGATTTGACTGCAACTGAATAAAATGTTCAGAAATCTATTTCTGAATTAAGGCAGAGGCAGTGATATAGAGGGCAGAACACAGAGCAGTAGCAGGAACAAATATTTAGTTTATGCCTATAGCTCCTAGCACAAATGGTGTCATGTTGGAATCGTCCCATGGACACCAATAAAGGTAAGGAAATTCAGAGATTGTCTCACAAACGTAGATTTTTCACTTGAAATCATTTCATTCATCACTCAAATGCCAAGAGCCATATGACAGTCCATAATCGTGGAACTACTTGTAGAGTGCAGGCAGGCACACTGATTACCCAGGACTTCAGGGTGGTCGTTTTAGCTGTCAATTTGTCCTAGTTGTCTTCAACCTTTTCTGGACCATGACCTTGTGTTACAACAGGAAATAATTGCAGATTTCCCCCTCCCTAGCCATAAGGAGAGGGTAGTCCTGACACATGCTGGATGTGTTTGCAAACCCCAGGTTGAGAACCTGTGGTCTAGTCAATGGAGAGTCAACCTTCACCATACAAGGAAGATGGTCAACATAAGAAACAAAAGAAAGCATAAATCTCTTAGAATCCAGGCAACAAAATTAGTCATCTTCCAGATAATATCTGCAATTTGCCAAAACAGCCAAGGAAAATAAATTTATAACTGAATAGAGAGGCTGTGCAGTGTGTGTCACAGAGTGAGGAACTTATCACCCCAAAAAACATTATATAAAATATTACCTCTCCATCAAAAAAGCAGATTGGTCTTTGGCAGATGGCAGTTGCTCTAGAATGCACCTTCAACAGGAGTGTCTGTTTCCAGATCACCCATTTTAGGGAAAATAGAGATTGTTCACAACAAGCACTTCTAGTTCCTGAGAGGGATCAGAAGACAACCCTGGAATTCATCAGAGGAGATGATATTATTTCAGCTATCATAGAAATGTAGGGCTGGACAGGACCTCAGTAGGTCTTGTAGTGTATTCCCTCTGTGCCAAAGCAGGAATAAGTATATCTAGACCATCCTTGATAGATGTTTGTCTAACTTCTTCTTAAAAAAAATCAGTGATGGTGATCCGTTGCTTTTGCATGACTCGTATTGCTCCCCAGAGGAGCCCCAAATAGCTTTTCATGTGCTTCTGATAATGGAAAAAAGGCCTGACGTGTATTTCATGTGTGTATCTTATGTACTTTTTGAGGTATGAGTGAGCATAAGAATTCTTAAACTATCATCATCCACCAGGATTGGGGAGATCCTAGTACCAGATCTCCCCCATTTTGATTAGCATGAAACTTGGCAGAAAAATTCTACCTGAATTGCAAAGGCATCCTACTTTAAACCTCATCAACCTTATAATGGAAATTGGGTTGCAGTCTTGAGTGTGGAGTGGCTGCTGCCATTCTGTAATGAACTGAATAATAATCTTGTCTGATCATTAGTTTTTGTTGCAAAAAGATATCCCCCTATAGAACATTCTGTATGTTAGCCTCTCACAAGTGTGCATGTCATTCCCTATATGTTAGTATGTTTGACTGAGATTACAATTCGCTTTCTAACTTCAATAAACATACTTAATTTCTAAAGGGAATTTTAGTAGAGAGCCATATTCACAGTTGAAAGAGCTTCCAGTTGCCCCTAATCAGTACCTATCTCCTGACTTTTCTTTCCATCTGAAGAATTATTTCACAATTTTGAAGGTACAAAGATTAGCAGAAGTAATTGGCACAGTATTTTACAATTACCTTCTTAAGATCCTGAGGAATCTGAGTTATAGACTTTCTTTTGCTATGGTTATAGATATCACTACTTCTGTCAACTTAGAGCACCCATACAGCTAATTTTGTTAGTGTTCCTAAACAGTCACCTTTCACCAGAGACTGAGTAGGAAAAACTTTAGCTTGAAAGAGAATTCTCCGATTTGAGTGCAAACAGGAGTCTAGAATAGAATTGCTGTCTCATTGTTTGTTAAAGGTAATTGTACTCTCCCTCATTCTGGAAGAAGAAACAGGAAGCTGTAACTCAGATTTTTCAAGATTGTTGAGGTATGGGTTGTGTCAAATTAACAGCGGCATACTCTCCCCCTCTTGTTGGAATCCTGCATTATTATTTTTTTAACCAAATCTTTGTAGTTTACCTCTAAGCAGTCCAATAATGTGCATTTTTACTTTTCAAATTCATGAGAAATTCAAATCCAGGTTAACACCTTGATTCGTAATTCCTAAAAGATACACATCACCCTCCATCTTCATAATAAACTGTCCCTCATTCCCCACAAATAGTTTGTTTAATTTCCTAAAATTGGGAGGAAACCTTCACCTCTTGACAGAACCATGGCTTCTGACCTGTATAAATATGTAAAATAGATGCCATCCTTACTGTATTTAGTGCTGTTGTGAAAGAAGAGGTGCAGGCCAAATATATATATAGAGCACTTGGTGAAGCATTAAAATAAACAATATATCTTGGATAATGACAAGTAAGAAAGCTCACACTCTTATCCAGTGGTATCCAATCTTTTCAGCTTTGAGGACCAAACATATTTCAAAAGCTCAGGGAGCCACAATCAGTATTATGGCACAGATTCTGCCATTGCTGTGCTCCCTTTGCATCACTTCAGAATGGGGTAGTCCCCAGAGGGCATAGTCAGTCTGTCAATATCCTGTACCTCCCTACTTGCAGCCACCTAGCACAGAGGGTGAGGAAGATGAGAGGCCGGGAGCGCATTGTCCTCTGACCATTCCAAGTTGGATTATGACCCCAACGGGACTGTTGCCAGTTAAAGCATTCCAAGGCTGCTGTGATGGACCTGTGCGTGATTGTTGGTTACCAACTTCTGGACTGCACTGTGTGGCTGTGTGAGGCAGGGAGGAAGAGATGGGAGCCATCCTTTAACAGTCATTCCCTTAGACCAGTGGTCCCCAAACTTTTTACCTCATGCCCCCCCTCATCCCTGTCCACACCCTCAGAGCCTGGGCGTGGAGTGGGGCTGCGGCTCTGGGAGGGGGGGGGATGCGGACAGGGGTAAGTCCCCTCCCCCCGCCAACTCCTGTACTCCACCGGGCCAAGAGGCACAGGCAGAGTCGACGGGGGAGCGTCAGCAGTCGACTCACCGCAGTGAGTAGATCAAAGTATGTCGACTTCAGCTACGTTATTCATATAGCTGAAGTTGCGTAACTTAGATAGATTTTTACCTCCTCCCCCACCAGTGTAGGCCAGGGCTTAGACTCTGGCAGAGCCCCTCAAATGCCTTTCCTGCTCTTCTTGGATTCCCACAAATCAGCAGGGAAGAGGCAGTGGAGCAGCCAGACTTATTCTCTTTGCAGTTCAGCAGGTGGCCAGCAGGGGAGCAGCTGTAGCCTAGAAGGGACAACAGCTGCTCAGAGCAGTTTCTGGGGCAACAGGGGAGGTGATGCCTCCTACCTCCTTTTGACAGTGATGAGGCTGATTCAGATGCTTCCAGTTAGAAATAGCAACTGGTTGGGGAACGTATTTTCAACTTGCAGTCAATTGCACACTTTCTTCATAACGAGCACCTTCAAGGGCCACAGGTTGGACCCGCTGCTCTAATACATAAACCTTTCTTCACTTTTCACCCTTTTCATGTTGTTTAATAGGGAATGGCGCCGTGGAGAAGGGCGTGATGATGAAAGACCTTTCCGAAGAGGAGATGATCTACTTAGACGTGGTGGTGCTGAAGAGAAAGAGCCTTCTTCCCGGGAAGCAAATGAAGACCGAGCCCCCAAGCGGGATGTGGAAGAGGACGGGGAACCCAGGCGGGGCATGGACGAGGATGGGGAACCCAGGCGGGACGAGGATAGGGAACCCAGGCGGGATGAGGATGGGGAACCCAAGCGGGATGAGGACGTGGAACCCAGGCGGGGCATGGACGAGGATGGGGGACCTAGGCGGGGCGTAGATCAGGACAGAGGGAGTTGGCGCACTGCAGATGACGACAGGGGGCCCAGGCGTGGCCTGGATGACGACAGGGGGCCCAGGCGTGGCCTGGATGACGACAGGGGGCCCAGGCGTGGCCTGGATGACGACAGGGGGAATTGGCGCACTGCAGATGAGGATAGGGGTCCCAGGCGCGGGCTGGATGAGGATAGGGGTCCCAGGCGCGGGCTGGATGAGGATAGGGGGAGTTGGCGCACTGCAGATGACAACAGGGGACCCAGGCGGGGCTTGGATGACGACAGGGGACCCAGGCGGGGCTTGGATGACGACAGGGGACCCAGGCGCGGTCTGGATGACGACAGGGGACCCAGGCGGGGTCTGGATGACGACAGGGGGAGTTGGCGCACTGCAGATGATGACAGGGGACCTAGGCGTGGTCTGGATGACGACAGGGGACCTAGGCGGGGTCTGGATGATGACAGAATTTCCAGACGAGATGAAGACAGAGGCCCCTGGCGTAGTGCAGATGAGGATCGACTCTCAAGACGTGATGAAGACAGAGGTCCATGGCGTGGTGGGGATGATGACAGAGGGCCCAGGCGTGGTGATGATTCAAGACCTGGTCCTTGGAGACCATTTGGTAAACCAGGTAAAATAATTTTGTAATTAAACTATGGATTTTTTTCATAATTCTATCCCTCTTCCAAAAATGAAATTAGCTGAGTTTAGTATGATGTATATTAAGTACTAGATACTTGAGATAGCAGAAATAACTGGATCTAGCTCTGTGTGTTATTTTTAAACCAAGATTAGGTGTGTTTCTGAAAGATACGCTCTAGTTCAAACCAGGAATCAGTATGAGTCTATTAATTTTCTGTTGCAAATGGCTGGATCAATCTGGCTAATTTGGATGCCCCTCTCATTTTAAATGATCCTTTTCATTTTACTGTTGTGTTTTTTTTTTTTTAGGGTTTTTTTTTTTAAATCAATATTTATTGCTTCTGTAGCAAATATTTAAAGGTCAAATATTAATGCTGGGAATTCACTTGTCTTGTGAACTAACCAATGTGAAATAAAAACTTTAATGCCCTCATGGAGCAGAATCAGCTTTTTACTAGACTAATGCAGCTTTGGCTCCCTTTCCTTTTTAAACTATCCCAGAGGTCAGCCTCTTTTAAAGAGAATTTGGAATTCATCAGCCAATAAGCTGGACTTCGGTACCTCTGTGGTTTTGTGCATCTTTTTATTTATAGCATGCAAAAAATATTTCCAGTCAGTTATTTGAAGTCTTAGCTGGTAATGGCTATTACAGTTGTTTTCTGATTTCCTGTAGTGCTTAGCTAGGTCTGAACTGTTGAGTGTATCGCCAATACGTTTATCATCTTCTGGTCACTTTTTTAAAGTTGTAATTAAGAAAAAGCACAGATGTTAAATGGAAACATTTAAGTAACTAAGATAATTCTGAAATCCAATTCCAACATGATCATAAGTGAATAAACCCCAGTGCTCACCCTCCAAAAGCTTTTCCTTTCTCCCTCCAGAAGAAAGACAGGATGAACAATGTGTAATAGAGGAGTACTACTAATACATGCAACTGAGAATCCTAGATTATTAAGTGGTATCGCAAGAGGCATCGGGCAAATTGATCTGATTGGAAATAATAGTAATTCAAATTTTAAATGTAGTAGCCATGATCCCCAAATTAATGATGATTTCTGATAAAGTTCAACATGTTTAAAATCTTTTTCCCTTGTAGACAGGGCTGAGGAAGCCATGGCTGTTTGAGGGTTATGCTAATGCCCTGTTACTTAGTGTTTATTTTGACATTTCTGTCAGTGAGCCCCCCTCCCCTCCGAGCGCTGCAAAGTGCCATTGTAGACAGTGCACCAGCGCTGGGAGCTATTCCCTTCGTGGAGGTGTTTTTTTTACACAGCAGCAGCGCTTTAACGTTGCTAGTGAAGACATGCCCTAAAAATACAGATTTTATTAAGCCCTTTGCTGAACTACTATGGGGAGTATGGATTTCTTCACGTGAATGAGGCACCTGACCTACATTACATAGGTACTTCTTCAAGTCTTTGTGGCTCCCACTCAAGGTGGGAGCCAAATGGACAAAAACTTGAAGCAGAATCACAGTTACTGTGAAGGCAAGTAAACCCTTCTCTCTCGACTACTCCAAGTTTAGTCAGGTAATAATTTGATTCCTTTTGTTACTAACAGGTGGATGGAGAGAACGAGAGAAAGCTCGTGAAGACAGCTGGGGACCCCCGCGAGACTCCAGACCTTCGGAAGACCGTGAGTTGGATAGAGATAAAGATATTGATGAAAACGAAAAGGATCGCGAGTTTGACAAAGATCGTGACCTTGATCGGGATGATCGCTTCAGACGTCCAAGGTTTGATTTTTCTATTGTTAACAATATTGATAGAATTAATGGACACAAATCTGACATCAGGAATCAAAATACTCAAAAACCAGTGGGAGAACACTTTAACCTGTCTGGTCATTCAGTGACAGACCTGCGGGTGGCTATATTACAACAGAAAAACTTCAAAAACAGACTCCAAAGAGAGACTGCAGAGCTAGAATTGATATGCAAACTAGACACAATCAACTCCGGTTTGAATAAGGACTGGGAATGGCTGAGCCATTACAAACATTGACTCTATCTCCCCTTGTAAGTATTCTCACACTTCTTATCAAACTGTCTGTGCTGGGCTAGCTTGATTATCACTTCAAAAGTTTTTTTTCTCTTAATTAATTGGCCTCTCAGAGTTGGTAAGACAACTCCCACCTGTTCATGCTCTCTGTATGTGTGTATATATATCTCCTCAATATATGTTCCATTCTATATGCATCCGAAGAAGTGGGCTGTAGTCCACGAAAGCTTATGCTCTAATAAATTTGTTAGTCTCTAAGGTGCCACAAGTACTCCTGTTCTTCTTTTTGCGGATACAGACTAACACGGCTGCTACTCTGAATATTGATAGGAGTTTTGTAAAAGTCATCAGCTTTTTTCTCTTTTGTGAAATTAGTCACATCTTTAAAACAATAAACAAATTATATTGATTATTCATATTGTGAAGAAAACCCTAATTGTTCCCAGAAGCAGCCACAAAATGTTTTACTATTCGCTTTTAAATACACCTCTACCCCGATATAACGTGAACCGATATAACACAGGTTCGCATACAACGCGGTAAAGCAGTGCTCCCGCGGATCAGTGCTTTAGCTCCCAGCCACGGTGCTCCGCTTCCCACCGCCGGTGAGTGCAGGGAGGTTAGGGAAAGGACACCCCCCATACTCACCTGCGGCAGGAAGCGGAGCACCGCGGCTGGGAAGTGGTGGAGAGGAGCGGGCTGGGGCCGGGCTGCTCCGCTTCCCGCTGTTGCCGGTGAGTGCCTGTCAGGGGGTGGGGTGTGTGGATAGGGGTCAGGGCAGTCAGGGGACAGGGAGCAGGGGTTTGGTAGGGGGTGGAGTCCTGGGGGTGATTAGGGATGGGGGGTCTCTGGAGGGGGTGGTCAGGGGACAAGGAGCAGGGGGGCCAAAGCAAGTACGATATTATGTGGTCTCACCTATAGCGCGGTAAGATTTTTTTGGCTCTGGAGGACCGCGTTATATCTGGGTAGATGTGTGTGATTGCAGTCCTTTTCTTAGTCAGGATTGAGCATTGACCTTAGGTTTCACTAAAATGAAATCTTAACTTTAAACACTCCAATAATTTTTTCTCATAAATGGTGCTGTGTGCCTGGTACAGCATCACGTTGAAACTGTCTGTTTCAAATAACTTGTCATTTTTAACACTGCTGTGTTCACTGCAGCAGAAGCCAGAGTATAAAGGGTTAGTCTTACTTTTATTTATTTTTAAATGGCAAAAGGGATGAGGCTGGCTGGAGAAGAGGACCAGCTGAGGAAGTTTCCAGCTGGAGAGATTCAAGTCGTCGAGACGAATGGGATAGAGGTGGTCGTGACATGAGAGATGACCGGGGTGGTCGTGACCTGAGAGATCGGCGTGCTGATGATAGAGATAGAAGAGGACCTCCAATCAGAACAGATCGTGAAGAAAGTATGTTTGTTTCCCCATACTAGTTGAAATATTTGTCACCGGAGATCATTTAGGGTATGTCTACACTACCCGCCGGATTGGCGAGCGGGGATCGATTTATCACATCTAGTCTAGACGCGATAAATCGACCCCCGAGCCCTCTCCCGTTGACTCCTGTACTCCAGCGCCGTGAGAGGCGCAGGCAGAGATGACTGGGGAGCGGCAGTAGTCGACTCACCGCGGTGAAGACACCACGGTAAGTCAATCTAAGTACATTGACTTCAGCTACATTATTCACGTAGCTGAAGTTGCGTAACTTAGATCAATTCCCCACCACCACCACCAGTGTAGACCAGGGCTTACACTAATGGCCCCTTTACATCGCTCTGGTAATGTAAAAGGGCCTTAAAATGGAGTAAATTACATAAATACCCAGTTAAGGTCCCTTTTACTGTCAGTCCCTACTGTCGGAGTGGTATAAAGGGAAGATAGATTCTTGTCATTTGGGATATAGATCAGAAATGAAAGAATGAGACTATTAAAAATGTCACTAGGAGTCCTGGGTGAAATGTTTTGGGGCAAATAGTTTATTCACCAAAACATGCACCGTTGGCAGGCCTGAGGCTATTCACGAAAGTTTGCTGGCCTGAAAACAATGTGTCAGTCCATCCCCCTTGACCATCTTTAGCGCTGTAGTTAGGGCATTTGCCTGGGATGCAGGAGACCAGGTTTAAATCCCCATTCTGGAGCAGAGACTTGAAGTCCTGCCTCCACCACCACACCCCCGTGAGCACCCTAATCACCGCGTTACAAGCTGTTCTGGGGTGGGTTGCTCTTAGTCTTTCCTATTGAAGCAATTCCATTTTGCAGAAAAACTTAAATATTGAGCCAAAGAGAGAGTTGGAGATGTGGATTCAAATCTTCTCTCTGCCTAATTTAGAGGAGGGATTTGAATCTACATCTGACTCACACATGAGTACATTCCCTCATTACACCCACAGTGCATGTGCTTAAGTCCCATTTGCTTCAATCCAGAATAGGGATGCTGCCCTGAATCTGGTCCTAACTGATAAAAATGGTGCAGAAAATGCCGCACAAGACCTCCTGATAAGTGAAAGGAGGAGGAACTGGTTTTCAGCGCTGAGATTCTTCTTTTATACTATGTTAAGTTTGGTATTTGAAAGTGTTTTCCATTTAACTTCCACATTATTGTAAAACTGATTATGTTCACCTTCTTATCTCTACTGTGAAATAAGTAGTTTCCTATGCAGTTTAGCATTCCAGCACACTCTTGTGTGCAGGAAGAGGTGTTAATAACCCAGTGAAACTTCTGCTACTTTTATCTTTGCCTAAAAGCTGATACTATTTGCAGGGGTTTTTTGAGACAGGGCATACCTAAAACCTTCTCCCCGTTCACATGAAATTTGGGGGTTTTCAGTTTTTAGGATTCATTTTGTTATGAAACTCGACTGTTTTCTAGCCAGATATTTTAAGGGTCAAGATTTGATACTTATGGGCTAATAATTATTTATTTTGTTTGTTTTTTAACTAAACAGTTACTTTATTATAATGTACATTAGACAGAGCTCTAGCCAGATTAAGGCTAGTTCTGAGCAACTGAAAAAACAACAGGTTACTATTGGCAGGCTTTCATTACAATACTGTGAAATTAAACCATGGGCTCTAAAGCTGG
Organism: Trachemys scripta elegans; assembly: GCF_013100865.1. Classification (NCBI taxonomy): domain Eukaryota; kingdom Metazoa; phylum Chordata; order Testudines; family Emydidae; genus Trachemys; species Trachemys scripta. Next base: position 110,635,649 of record NC_048304.1, read on the forward strand.
GTGTCACCACCATCTGTATTGTTACATGGGAGCAGTGGTTCCAGTATGGCAAAGTTTGAGAACCACTAAATTAAACTATCAGTGCTGGGCTTGTTGATTTAAACTCTTGTAAGGGACTGTAGTAATACAAAAAAAGTGGTTTCTAATGATCTTGCGCATTTTTAGCGAGTTCATGGCGGCGTGGTGACGACAGAAAAGAAGAACGTGGGGAAGAGCGTGAAACTATCCGGCGAGCTGCTCCGGCTCCAGCTCCTACTCCTGTTCCTGCTGCTGCTCCCGCTGCTGCTGCTCCTCCTATTTCAAAAGATAGGGAGAGGGATGCAGAGAGCGAGAAGGGGTCCTGGAGAACAGAAAAAGAACGAGAATCTCTTCGTCGCACTAAAAATGAAACAGATGAAGATGGATGGACCACTGTACGACGTTAATTCAAAAACTAAACACAGTTTAAACAGGTGTTTTAGGGTTGATTTGAGCAAATCCACAGATTATTATATTTGTGCTTTATAAACATTCGGAATTGGTATTCTTTGACAAATGTTTTGAGATAACATAAAAGCATGAGCCTGTATTACTTACTCATATATAGATTGATCATGCACAAAACTAGCAGCAGAAGGTTGGAAATTGAATGCCAGTTTCTGATGTGACAAATGTTGCATATTTCACAGATCACTTGTTGCTAAAATAAAAATGTGAACTCTGTAGCTATCTTGAGCAACACTTATATCTCAAACTAAAACAAATGGATCTTTTTTTAAAATATATAATTCTTAATTTGGAATGGGGTATGATTTATATCACCGAACATGCAGTTGAAAACACATCTCACATAAAATGGTCACATTATTGAAAAGATGGAGCTGGATTAATTTCCATAATTGGCCAAGATCAACTATAAAAACCCTTCCCCTACTGAGGTATTTTTGAGGGCAAGAGGTTTTTGTGAGGTATTTTATCATCTGAATTCAGTAAGTTGTTTAAATTTAAATAAATTACAATAAACATTCTGAACATTAGCTACACTGGGATATTTTCTATGATTTTACTTGAATGCATATGAAACCATTTTGCAGTCGTTCTAAGAAGGAATATTGCTGCAGTGTGAAACAACAAAACATCATTAGACTTTAGAACTCAAGCGTTATGGTCCACATACTGCTGAGTATTTTGTTTTGCCAATAGCATAACTGCTTATTCCATTACTGGATAATTCATGCCTTTCAAGCATTTATAAATATTGTCATATTTAAAATGTGTGGTTTTGGAGGAATTGTTCAGATTTTTTTCCCCAACTTTGTCTTCAGGATAAATGCTTTCCTTTTCAACAAGTGCTTTGTAGTAATGGCTGTGTTGACTGACTTCAATTTTGGGGTGCAGTAACAATGTTAATCATTAACTATCTGGTCTTATTGAAGCCAACACAGAATTTGCTGCTGTGTTTCTCTTCAATGATAAATAAACAACTTATAGAAATAGCTTCTACTGTGTATTGACTTTTTAATTAACATTACTGATGTATTTTTATACGAAAAAGGCAAGCTGCTTAACTTACTCCCTTCCTCCATACCTACCCTTGTCTGTCCCAAATGAAAGAGAAAGTAACTTGCCTCTTGTATGGTGTTCTGACTGGGAAATGTGATCATTCATTTATGACAAACATGAACTTAAGTTGTTATGCTCCTTCCCTTCTCCTGCACCCTCCATGAAAAATCTTCACCTCCATAGCGTTCTTCCTTTGAGGGTTGGATGGGAGTGTCTTTGGAGTCTGTCAGCTCTGCTCCTTACTTAGCCATAGCAATCGCTGCAAAGCAATACCCTGGACTACCTCTGTATCCTCTTATTATTCTGTGTGAGATGGAACTAGACAATAGGACCCAAGTCTCTGTGATAACATAGTACACTACCCACAAGTTCTCATTGGACAGTCTTTTGATGATACTTGAAGTTGTCCCTAAAGTGCACTCAGTCTAAAAAAATGACTATACAAACCAATTATTTTTCCCTTTTTTCTGGGTAAAACTATACTTGTTTGGAGTACATGATATGTATAGTCATGGCTCTCTTTTCTAAGATTCTGCCACTATGGAATCCTTCCCTTGCAACAGACATCAATTCCAGAATCTAAAGTTTACATTTAAAATAACAATTTGAGTCCTTGTGACAACTTTGAGAACATGAATAAACTACACACAGACATGTCTTCAGGTCTGCACACAACCTAAAGGAGTCAGAGATGTGACCTGCTCCCATTCATCTTAGTGGCCTGTTAACTCTGAAACTTGAAGATGGCAACTTTAAATTGTAATGTTTACTGATCATTTTAGTAGAGAAATATCCTCTGATGTGCCTGCCATGCCGCTCCAGGTGCCAAAAGCCACAAATGACCAGCTCTAGTTACTGAAACCTCCTCCCCAACAGCTTCTGACAATGCAACTATGCATTAATACATAATTGGATATTTAAAAAAACCTGTGATGATCAAGTTGTTTCATGCAAATTAAAAACTACTGTACTGATTCACTCTAATAACCCTCATTTTTGTAAATTATCAGTTGAACTGCTAGAGTGTGGTTCAGCTTGCTCATTTTTAGGGGTGTACTAAATTTGTTCTATAGTTGCAGTTCACTGTTAAATTACTCCCTTTGCATCTTAATTTGTGTGGTGAGCGGGTAGAGAAGAGATGCAATCAATTTTTTTAATGCTGATTTTTGCATTGTTGCCCATACATGAACTGCTAGCTATATGTTTTATTAATTCCCTGTGTATTTTGAGTCATCTTGGATTTGCAAGTTACCAATGAACTAGAGGAACATGTATGGATCACTTACTAGCGAAGTACTGTATATACATATTTTCTGATGAGTCTGTGGTGGAACATCACTTTGTTCACTCTCTTTTTCACTTAAATTGGAAACTAGGCTACTTTTGTAGTAATGGAATGCTTGGGTTGCAGATACTGTAAAACATTCCCCTACATCTTGACAAGATTTACCATTGCATTAAAAAGATATGACTAAATTATGTGAACTTTTAAAACAAAAGCTAAAATTTAAGCTTAATCTGAATCTTACACTTCAATAATGCAATGCTACTACAGGGCTGAGTAATGTTGCTGTAATATACTTCAGATACTTGGCTGTACAAGCATCCCTGTAAAATGTTACTGTGGTATTATGGCTGTCAGTCTAGCTTACTATTCATCTTGTATGAATCCCTCTGACATGAGCCATCTTGAGATTGTCATTTTAAATGCAGTTCCATTTACTAGGTTGTGTGTCAAAATTGCTTCTGTACCCTACACATGTTACTTCTAGAAGATAAAGGAAGCAATTCTTAAAAGACAAGCTCTTTGCTTAACCCTCTTGTGATTCCTAGGGTTTAGATTACTATTTATTCAGGTAATTTAAGAAATCTAAATAAAACCACTTGCTGAAGGAAATACTGATAAGTTACAACAACATTCATGGGCATCAGGGTCGTAAGAACAGTAAGGAGAGACCCAGTTCTCAGACATGAGAATTCAGTCTTCCTCTAGAATAGAGACTGCAGCTTGGATTCTAGCATTGGATGTGGTATCTAGACAATCTGGTGGAATAAACTTTTTGCAAAAGGTTTCCCAGCCTCATTAGTGACACAAGGATGGTGCTTGGAAATACTATGAGTGGCCAAAGTGAAAAAAATACCTTTTTGGAAAGACAACTAAGTTAGATTTTAGAAGTTTAGTCTTAAACTTAACCATAGCTTTTTGTTTATAAAATGTTTTAAAGGGAGTCATTCTACAAAGGATGAAGTACACTTTTTTATAAAAAGTGGTATTAGTGCTCATACTAGGAAATATCCTAGTTGTAAACCTTTGACCCTAACATATCTTAACTGATCTTTTCAGAGTTGGTTTGTTGGAGCTTAACTCTTCAGGGTCAATTTATTAAACTATAGTTTAATCTCACCTGGCAGCTTCTTAATTACTATGGCAAGCTAGTACATGTGGTGGGTTCTTCAAGCAACTCTGGCCTCTTCAACAGCCAGGCTTGTGTGTTGTGGGATGAGCAAAGTGTCAAGAACTGGCATATACCTCTAAGGGTGGTTAGGTCATAGTCAACTGATTTTTCCTCTTAGAAAGAGAGGAATTTGTGAAGCAACAGCTCCACTAAGGAGGGAGGTTATTTTGATTCCTTGAAAGATTCCAGTCATGCTAACAGAATTGTTGGCATAAAGTAGCATGTTCTCTATACCCCACCATATCATGCTAGCACCATGCAGGCACCTCTGCCTACACATTTGACAGCACTGTCCTAAATTCTCTGAATGTGGGATGTGTAAAACCAAGAACGCTTTTCATATGGTCTTTTTGCTCCCTTTGTTTACACCAGTGCAGTGGGTAACTTGTACTAACCTTGATAGATAAAACATTGCTGAAGGAAATACTGTTAAGTTACAACATTCATTGAGCATGTAGGTAGGAAGAACATTAAATAAGGACACATCCAGTTCTCAGAGATGAGAATTCATTCTTCCTATAGAATAAAGACAGCAGCTTAAATTCTAGCAGTGGATGTAGTTTATCTAGACTTGCTGTGTACATTAAGTGTACTGACACTTTCCACATGAAATACATGCTAGGTAATACCCAAATTTAATTGGACATACTCCAGATATTCCAGTAAAACTGCCATTGGCAAATTGTACACTGAACTGGTCTATCAATTTAGACTAGCATGTAGCCCCTCAGAGGGGACATTCCCCTGGTCATATTTGCTATTGTAAGTAAAGTTTTTGCATTACAAGTCAGTTTATTAAATTCTCACTTACATATGAATGCAAATACTCAGAAGTAAGTTCTACTGGGGAGGTGCTCTTACAAAGATCACCTGTGAAATCCCACAGAAAACAAGCAGTTTGGAGGGTCTAGAAGTACAGCTTTGAGATAGGTAAATAGGGATGTAACTATGAGCTAAAACATAGTACACAAATGGACATCCAGAGTGAGGAAAGTATAAACAGCATATGGTTAAATAAGTTGTATTGATTTTAAGTTTTATACTTAATGAGAGTCTCCCTTTAATAAAACAAACCCAACACTAGCTTTGGAGTTAAGCAGAGAATTAGCAGACTACACTACTCTCCCATTAGAAACAAGTAGTAGCTTGATCACTGTTAGAACTTCCTAGCTTTTAAGGAAGTTAGAAAATTGTTCATATGTACCAAGTACTTCAGACTGTAAATTTACATAACTGTCCTGATAGCATTTTTCTTACAAGATATGCAGCCTTAAAATAATCTTATATGCAGTCCAGTTGCAACTGTTAAATTAGCCACATACACATGGTATTAATTTAAATGCAGTTATGCTCTGCAATACTCCAGAGCATCATCAACTGTCTACCTATATAAGAGAAATGAAGTGTGTACAGTATATTACTAAAAAAAGAGGGATTCACTGCATGGAACATTAGTAAGTCTTTTCCCCCATTCTTTTACATTGTAAGTAGTGAAGGGGAAAAACGCTTTGCTTGGTGGAATCTAAATTTGCTATGCTGAGATAAAAATCTACCTCAGGATGGAAGTTTAAACTTTAACCTTTTGGATCATGTTGTCCAAACCTGTTACACAATGTGATTAAGACTACAGTACATGAGTCAGACTACAGTTTGGCCTTGCTCTGTAGTAGAGAACAACTATTTTCTAGCTGAGGCCTCCATTGTAAACAGTACCTCAGCACAGCCCTGAGGTAGTTTCAAAGAAGTCTTGCACAGAGAAAGCAGCAGGGGGCGTATTCTCATTTGTTTTATAAATGATTTCTTACAAGAACCCTCAAGCAGCTTTTGCATTAAAAAACAAACTAGGGCTCTTTCCTCCATCCACATTAAAAGGCGCTTTGTTTTCTTCGCAGTAGAAGAGCATGGTAGCTATTAGAATCCACATTACAAGTCAGAGGAACGCAACAAGAACTTCTTCCCACTAATTATGCATTAGACAGGATGCAATGCATTGCAGCTACTATAAAATGGTCCATCAAACCCAAGAGTGTTGAGTGATAATCTATAAATAGCTACAGGGTAGCAAAACAACCTAGAAAACATGATTGTCCGTTGTTTAAAATACCTTGCCCCTTACTGTACATTACCACCTTGTAGTGGGTCTAGGTGCACATGTGGGGGGAAAGAAGAGAGAACAGGCTTAACTCAAATTTGTGATGCCTTTACTTCACTCTATAAAACAAAAATTCAAATTTAAACAGCACCATTGCCACCTGTGGCCAGTATGGGGCTTTACAATCTCGACAGTGTTTATTTTTGGGTGGGAGGGAAAGGGAATTTAGAGGAATAAAAGTTAATTTCTAGACTAATGGAAGGGGGGGGGGAGAACAGTAAAACAAGAACCCTAGATCAATACAAAAGAACTTGTGAACACAAAGGGGAGCTCCCCCAACACTAAAGAGTGCCATATGATCATTCCTGATCTCAAAATCCCCACAAACATCAGTAACTAACAATTCATACTACCTACTTACAACTAATGTTGTTTTGTTAGAGGACAGTGCAAACACAACCACGAGCAGCCAAATACAGCATAATTTCCCCTCCCTACCCTGTCGAGCTCACCCTTAAAACATAAAATTTAAAAACATCAATTCTTCATTTTGGCTAGGATACTGCAAAAACAGAAATTCATTTGCTTAGCAGTACAGAGGCCTTTTCTTCAGAGATTCTGTAAAATATTTTTTTAAAACGCCTCCTCTCCAATAAACCAACATAAGCGTCCCCATGGGAGCGCCCTACCATTCAATTTCATCTTATCCCCCTTTTAAAAATTAGATATATATATTATACAATAAACAAATACAGTGCATCTAAACTGCATATTTATAATTATATAGAGTTAACTTCAGAGCCCAGCTTCCCTGGATGCTAAGTATACAAACTAGAAACTATCATCATTATAGTACATAAGCCAAGGAGCTTTTTACATTCTAGTCTCCCACGTTGAATATATTAATGTGTTAAAGAGAACAAAATGCAATCCGCTGTAAGACACTCTTTAAAAAAAAAAAAACTGAAGGTCTTTTTTTTGTGGGCCACACACAAAAAAATTGCTGTCGGGTCGCTTTCTATTGAAGCGGCCTCAGTCTAAAGGGGAAAAAAACCGAACCACCCAACAAATCCACCGCCAACAAAACAAACAGTCCCGAGGCCAGGAGGCTGCAGCCCCCTAGCGGAGTTTCTTGCCCAAGGCGGTCCTGGCGTTTCGGAGCTGCTGCTTGGCGGCACTGGCCTGCATTTTGGAGAGGGGGCAGTACTTGATGGTGTGGGCATTGTCCCCACTGGCCCCGCAGAGGGGGCACGTGTATCTCCGCAGCACGGGGCACAAGACCCGGCCGTCGGGTCCCTTGAGGATGTGCGTGGTGTAGAGGGCGACGGCTTCTTTGTTATTCCTGCAGAAGACGCAGACCTGCAGCTCCGGCTTGAGCAGCCGGGAGCCCGGCTTCTGGGGCGCTTGGAGCCGCCCGTCGCCCAGCCCGCCGCCCCACGCGTGAGGCGAGCGGTCCCGCTGCAGGTGAGCCGGGGAGCAGTTAAAGACCAGCGCGGCGGGGCTGGCGCGGCCGGAGAAGGGGCTGAAGTCGGCGAACCGCTCCTCCAGGAAGCTCTCGCCGTGGTGGTGGCTGCACAGGTCGAAGTCGTGCAAGTGCAAGGCGCCTTCGAAATAGGGGGTCCCCGCGTCTTCCTCCTCCTCGTCGTCCTCCTCGTCCTCCGCCGGAGCCGGCTGCACGGTGGCGGCCACCACCACGGAGGAGGGCTGGGTCCCGAAGCCCTTCTCCTCGCCCACGGCCTTGGTGATCAGCGTGGCCAGCCCCAGATAGTCATTCCACGAGTTGAACGCGTTCCCGTAGGCGGAGTGGCTCTTGGCACCGTAGCGGGCGCCCTGCAGGAACTCCACGGGCTGGTGCTGCTCCAGCTTGCCGGGGGGGAACGTCTCCATCGGAGGCTCCACGCCACGGGGCCGGGGGGGACCCGAGTCCCAGCCGCCGCCTCCTGCGCGCTGCAGCCGCCACTCCGGGACTCGCCCCGCACGCACCCAGCCGAACCCGCCCGCAACCAACGCAGCTCTGCGCGGCGGCCGCTTCGCTCGCTGGCCGCGGCTGCTCTCGCTACATCGGGGGAGGGGAGAGAGGAGGCGGCTCAGCCCAGGGGCCGCGGCAATTGGCCACCAGCCAAAGCAGCGCCCCCCGCCCGGCTCCACCGCTCAGGCCGCCGATTGGCTGATGCGCTAAGCTGCGTTCAGTCTCCTGCAGCTGTGTGTACACGGGCGGGGCCGCCCCTCGCCTTTGATTCGGAGCAGGTGAGAGGCCTCCAGCCCCCTGCTACGGTGTCTTGGGGAATGCGCGCACACACACACACATACTGCATCACATGGGGTAGCTAGGGATGGGCCCAAGCCTTCTTCACCACTGGCAGCTGGGCATTATACTGTGCAAAAATCAGCATCCTGGTGCCAAGTTGTGCCTGGATCGCAGAGCTAAGACATTGCACTAAGTATCGCCCTTCCTACATAGGGGTGGCTGGGGTGTTTTTCTGTAGTTCACTTCCTCTGCATTCCATGTAAGATGGATGCAGTGATACTGGCCTACCTCAAAGGGGTGTTGTGAGACTTAATGAAGCCCTGATCCTGAAGAACTGTGCTGCCTGGGGGGACTCTTATACCCATGCTGAGCCCCCTTCATTTCAGTGAGGTTCTAAGCAGGCACCAGAGTCCTCTTGCATGGAAAAGTTTGCAGGAGCAGGGCCATAATTAACATTTGCAAAACACTTGCTGGTTTTCAGATATAAAAACCCTGTAGTGAAATGCTAAGTGGCACTATATACAAACCTTCAACAACAAAAAATCATCCCAAAAAGCCATCTCACAAGGACCCCCAAGCAGAATTGTCCTAGTCCATATACTAATGTGAGCAGCAATACAACTGCATCAACCTCAGGCAGACTACTAAGTACTTGGCAAGCTGAGCTTTCCAAATGTAGAAAAATATGGGGTCTGATTCTATCACAAACTGAGATATTACCCCAGAAAAGGAGAAGTGCTAGAGACTCCATGAAATCTGCTGGGCACTCCACGATTGCTACTGATTTTACATGGAAGACACTCAGATACTATGGTGATGAGTGGCAGTCTAAAATCCTAAGCTAGCTAGCTTCTGTCTTCACTTACACTTGTGCAAACTAGGATCAGTTCCCCAGAACTCAATAGTATCACACTGGTTTTAATTCAAGAGATCACTGTTTATTTCTCCCCTTTCATGGGCCCACTGTCTCTGAGCAGCTGAAAGGTACATTCCTGTTTTTTAAACAAAACCTATAAACAGTGCTAGAGCCTGTGTCTGTGTTATATAAACTATAAGGAAGACAGGCAAAGGCAATAAGAAGTTTGTAGAACTGAGAAACTCATCCTCCCAGATTATGCAGCATAGCTTTCTGCAAATTCAGAATGGTCAGGAGCCCATCGACCATGAAGAAACTGAAATGCTTTTGAAAATAAAGTTTTTAATTACAAATGGCCTTTTCCTGGCTGCTTGCTGCTGATAGCCATCTTGCAGAAGAGACATCGCTTCCAACACTGAGCTCTAGTTCGTTTCCAACCTTTCTTAATATTAGCGTAACAAAGAAAAAAGCTCATGTTAAAAATAACATTTGGTAAAAAACAATGAAGTTCTTTGTAAGCAGCCTGGGACATTTATCTATCTATCTGTGTACTTTGAGCTTAATTCGTGCCAGCCTGGACCCTGGCAGAATATGCTGAAGCAGAAGAAAGTCTGCAGGGGGGGGAAGAGATTATGGGATCTGCAGAAAATAGCTGTGATTTTCCTTACCTCAAGAAACCTAAAATCAGTGCAGCTCTGAAAGTGTATGGGACTGCCTGGTCTGGAAAAAAGGTGTCACCTGGGCAAACTGGGGTATATGCAGCTTCAGAGCATCTACTTCACAATCTACAGCTGCATCAGGCTGATGGGGGTGCTATAAAAAAACCTACGAAAGCTAGGAGTTAGGGTTGGGAATGGAACCACTTGAGATCAATAGGTGTTGTTCCCTAGTGAGGTTGGTAAGTAAGACTTTAAGGATTTTTTGTTCTGCGTCTGTAAAGCCTCTAGCATGAGGGGGTCCTGGTCCTTGACAGGTGCTGTTACAAGACAAATAAATACTGAATTAATAATATAATACAACATACTTTGGATCAGGCCCTTATATAGGGAGGGTTCTAGTAGTGCAACAGTGGGAGTGAATCTGGCCCACAGAAGTTAGTTTCTCATACTGGTAGGGCCACACAAGTAATGGATGAAAGAGGGGTCAGCATTGCAGCTGCAACTAAAAATATTCATTTCAAGCTCATAGTAAGAACTGCTGGGCTGAGCAAAGCAGGGTCTGTTTTCTTTTTCAGTGGTAAATCTCTCTTCCCAGCCTCCACCAACACCTTGGTTCCTAGCTGACAGATATTTACATTCTAATCCTTATTTAATTACCAGGGAGTTTGTTAGCTATTTAAATACTTGGGATTAACTAAGTTAAATATCAATACCTCAAGTGTCTGATTCTCCTTTACGCTCAGGCTGCTCTGTGCCACTCTGGCAGTGTAAAGGGGCCTTGGCGAGGAAGGCTGGCTCAGAGGTTAGAGCACTACTAGCCTTGCACGTGGAGGACTGTCTTCAATTCACTGCTTTGAGTCAGACTTCCTGTGTGATGTTTGGCAAGCGAGTCATTATGGTTTTAGGCTTCACAATGATGTAAAAAACCTCCCAGTGAATGCTTTAGGCATAGGGTGTCCAGATAGCAACTGTGAAAAAATGGGATGGGGGTGAGGGGTAATAGGCGCCTATATAAGAAAGTTCCAAAAAAATGGGAGGGTCCCTTTAAAAATGGGATATCTGGTCACCCTAATTAAGCACCTAAGCTTTCAAGATAGAAGTTCCCTCTGCCTCTATGTTTCCCCCTCTGGGCATGTGCCATTTCATCTCCCACCTAAGCCCCAGAGTGATCCATGAACTTGGGGAAGATAAGCATTTGCCTGCCTAACTCATGTGCAGGCTTAATCCAGTAGGCCTGCTCAGAGCCAGACATGTTGGCACCAGCCAGGATGTAACTTTTACCCCAGTGGTGAGAGCACTCTCCTGGGAGACCCAGGTTCAATTCTCACTGCTGTCTGACTGGGGGAGAGGATTTAAATGGGATGCTTTAACTACTGGACTGAAAGTTATAAGGCGGGTGACACCATCTTCTCCTCCAGCTGCTTTGTGGGCGGGGAGGCAGGTGCCTAACTCATTCTCACAAGAAACACCTGGGGTGCCTCAGACTCCAGGAGAGGGGTTCCCATCTGTGAATAGCTGGCAGAGCTAGGCACCTCCCTGCTGCTCGGATTTAGGTAACTTCCTATGTGAGAGGGGCAGGGCTTACAGCACACTGCTCACCTCGGCATCTCCCATTGCTTGGCTTAGGCGGCTCACCTAAGCCCCCAACTCAGGCTGTGTGGATCACAAAGTTGTTCCTGTGACTCCCCCCCCCCCCCCCGCCTTCCCTCAGGCATTAAAAGTTAGACATGATTCTAAACATTGCAATACCTAAGTCCCTTTCTGTAAGTGGGCCTTAGCCTCTCTATACCTCATCTCTCTATCTATAAAATGGAGACAACAGGGGTGTTCTGAAGATAAATGTTAAAAGACTAACAGAAGTATTGGGAGCTTGAGGTTCTTACCCACGAAAGCTTATGCTCCCAATACTTCTGTTAGTCTTAAAGGTGCCACAGGACCCTCTGTTGCTTTTTACAGATTCAGACTAACACGGCTACCCCTCTGATAAAAGATTATGAGGCACTCCACTACTACAGCGATGGGGGGCCCACATAAGTACCTAAGAGAGAGACGTGCATGTATTGACTATAAAGGAGTATTCACAGGACTATAGTTACTAGAAATAGTTGGGAAAATTTGAAAATTTTCCATGAAAACTTTAGCCCATTTTTGAGTAGCTCTAATAGTGACGCTCCTGCTTAAGTGTTGGTATAATCACACACAGGTAGGTGCTGCACCATTGGCCTCAATGGGGGGGTTGACACTGGCAAACTCTTTCTCTCTTTGGTGGAGCAAGAGGACCCTTAAGGGGATAGCCAACCAGTGCTGCTACAGAGGTGCTGCTGCTCTGAACACAAACGAATGGCTTGATTTTTTTTTTTTTTTTTTTTTTTTCCAGAGGGGCTGAATACTTGAGTCCAAAAGTGACCAATGAGTTCCTCTCCGCAGGAGACCAGCACTTGCATTCCTGAAAATCAGCCCCATATGCAGCTGACACTGCTCACCCTCTTTTTGTCTAGGCATTGATGGCCGTGGGTCTTAAAGTGAATAATCTCCTATCATTTGTGCTGTGATACTTATGGCTAAGTATTACAGAAGTCAGAGAGGGAAAAGACATATTGGTTTGTTCTGTCAGTTTCCAGTCTATTGTAGGGAATAGTGTGAAAAATATCTACACCATGAAAATAGTGTAAAAGGATATGTCTGTTGTTAGCCCTGCAGCATTGACAGCATGTCCACTGACAACTCTGATAGAGCTAATGTGTAATGACTATGCAATGCAGCTACTGTGCATGAGGCAGATTGAAAGCATTATTCTATTGCCTTGACTGTCCATATTTTCTTTTAATAACCTATCATGTCTCATATAGGGAATAAGACTTCTTCACTGAGTGTGCTATTTTCAAGGTGATATAACTTCAGAACCGTTAGAATTCACTCTTCCTGTAGACCTTGGATTGGCTTGTTGGGTGCCTATTACTGTGCAAGTGTAGGTCGGATGACCAGATAGCAAATGTGAAAAATTGGGCCTTTTTTTTCCAGGGTGGGGTATCGTTGCCTATATAAGACAAAGCCCTTAATATTGGGATGGAACCGATAATGTCTGGTCACCCTAAGTGTAGGAAACCTCTGTATTGACATTGGAAGGATTAGTGCGTCAGTGAAACTAACGGTTTTATTGGCCGTTTTCATGCTGCAAACAAAAAATGCTGTGAAGAGTTGCTGCTGGATGAGGTGCTACAGCTTGAAATAACATGAAACCAAACTGCCAGAATCATTTTTATGAAGAAACGTTAATAGACCCTAAGGACAAAGGGGCCTTCAAAATTCCATTTTTAAAATGAACCTCCTCCTTAAATGTAGGTTTTGAAGCCTATAGCTGAATCTACCCCAAAATACCCCTTAACGGTCCTGGAAAGACAATAGGGGGAGGAGCATTTTTGGGAGGGGGGTTGCCTTGTTTCAGCCTCACATGATTTATAGAGGCTGAGTGTATAAAAACACTGGAGACTGCAGAGGAAATGGTCCTTGTCATTGTGAATATAACACAATGGGCCAAATTCTAACCAGTGCAGAGAAAGGTGGTTTAATCATCCCCTGAAAGCAGTGAGATCTCATGTCCTGGCTCCAGCACAGAGAGTGGATTACTTCTGCTAGGAGCATGAGTAATCTGCACAGGAAGGTGTGCAGAGAAGCCATTGCTGGGTTCGGGAGCGTATGCACATACATATGTCCTTTGACCTTTAAGCCCCATCCTGGCATTCTCTCATCTGGCATGGCTGGGATTGGAATGGAGATACTGCACCATGTGGTAAAAGAACATAGTAGGCAAGTACATTTACTGTGCCACACAGCCTGGCTTGTAGTAATAACCAGAATCTGCTAAATACCCCACTACAGGATGGCTGGACTCTGTTTTTTAGATCCACTGGACATATCCAAGCACCAAGTCACACTTTGTTCTGCCAGGGAGAGAATCCTCTTGGACCAGTGTTTCCCAGCATGCAGTGAGAGAAGACTCCCCATTGCACCATTGGCTGTCTATAAGCTCTTTCCACCCTTTGAAAAGACACAGACTGCAGTATCACTGCCGTTGGTTTGTTGCACACCTGCATAACTGATCTGTGAAATCTTTACATCAGAAAGCAAAAATGATCTATAATTCTTTTAATTAGAATGACTGAAGGAGATATATACATATATTGGGAGCACCATCCAGGAGAGCGGTTGAGTTGGGAGAGAGATCTTACTCCAAGGAATTTACTCCCCTTTGGCTTGGAAGGATTTAGTGTCTGTACACGGTGATGTATAGCGTATCATCTTATGAAGCTTGCAGTCCTGGCAACTTTGAATTATGTTCAAGCTTTTCTTTGAAACCTCCATGGATGACGAAGCTGCTTTTTATTTAATGTGGGAGATGCTGACAAGCACGCCCAAGAGACTGGAGATCTCTTGAAAGGATCTTTTAAAATATTAGCTTCACTGACGCTTTTTGATGATTCCACCCCACGCCCTAAGGATCAAGGAGCTGTTTGATTCTGTCAGCAATGAAAAATCCATTAGGAGTCCACATAAGAAAGATACTCTGTGTTGATAGGATTGCTGGGGTAGCATTTAGTGACCCTGTCCAAAGCCTTTGGTTTAACAGATCATGCATTCTTTGGAAATGAAGTTTATAGTACAGTGTTACCCTTCTGGCTAAGAGATTGGAAACAGCTGGTGGGACAAAAATAGGTAGTTAGTTTTATTATAAAAGACATAAACAGAAGAGTAATGAAAGCAAGGACTCAATGATTAGAACTGGAGCACTTGAAAATATTCCAATGTTAAATATTTGGGTAAAGTATAGACCCTATTTAATTTTCCTTCTCTACAAAGAAAGCAATGTTTAAAAGCTCACTGCAAAAACAATTGTCATTCTTGACCAAAATTTCTCTGTGGATTTTTTTTATTTTTATTATTGTTTATCTTACCATAGTGTCTGCGAGCTCCAGTTATAGACCAGGATCCCATTGTGCTAGGTGCAGTACAAACGTAGAACAAAAGACAGTCTCTGCCCCAGGGGACTTGCATGTTAAATTTAACATGCCTTGAAGAGTCATTTCCCCATAAAATCAGTCTACTGGAACAGAGGCATTGACAATACTCTTAGGCTTTTTCTGACACACTGTTAAGCAACACTGTAATTTCTTTATAGGCAAGGAAGATGATGAAAGATGTCAGATACTCCGCTATCAACATCAGGGATTCTCAATCTAAATTTCTTAGTGTGGCCCATACCTGTCTTTCTCAATCATTTGAATCCACCCACACTCCCTCTTGCAACTGCTTAACAGCTCTGTGGCACCTGCAGCCATCGCTAATGTGCACAAGCGACAGCAGTCAGGAATTAAATGTATTTTTAGCTGCCTTTTAATTTTATTCAGCAGCTGGAAACACGGAGCAGCACACAGTGCCATCTGACCAGCCAGCTCTCTGCAGAGCACAATCGGAGCACCTTTGCTCCACACCCTGCAAACACAGCAAAACAGAAAAGATCAGAGGAAAAATGGTGCTTCTGAATATAGGTAACTTGTTTGGAGCAGTGACACCTTCAGCTTGAAAATCGCATCTGTGTATGAATTGTTTAGGTTGCAAAGTCAAACACTTGAAAGTGAGTAAATGCCAGAATTTAGGCTTTTCACACCATCCACAGGATTTGAACCTGAGCCTCTAGCAGTGCAGTCCAGCCTGAGCTATGGGAGTAATAGCATTAAGCTGGCAGCAGAAGGCTATCACCATGGGGATGGCAGGAATTGGGTTTCTGAGGCTATGTGGTGGGCCCAGGAGGAATCTCTTTCTTTCTCTCAGGAGGCTGGGGGAGCTCCCTTACCCATTTGGTGCCCCCATAGTGGGCATTGATGGAGAAGCCTGGGCTGGCTTTCTCTGAACTCCTTCTGGAGAGGCTGTCTATTTCTGGGATTCCCAGTACAGTATGTGCTTTTGCTGTCACTGTTTTGATGGTGGCATGGGTATGACCTTAAATTAGAATGTTCTCCTCCATTTATTTTGGCATCATGCCAAAATAATTTGTTGGTGACACAAAAGAGGGAAATGGTGACTTTTCAAAAGTTTATTGCTCAGCTAAACTGGAATGGAATTTCCTGGGACAAAGGAAAGGCACTTCTCTGCACCGGGGGCTTTCTCCTTACCAAAAATCAAAGGCCTTCTGCAAACAATGGAGATGGTAGCGCTAGTCAAATAAAAGGTCACAAGAATATTTTATAATGGAAAGTATTAGCCAGGCTAAATGTAGGGGCTATTACCAGGTCCCCAATAACACACACACACACACACTATAAAAATGTCCCCTTCCTTCATATATATTTAATCTAAAGAAGAAAACATAGGTTATTAAAACTAACAATTTCAGATTTCTCCACCTGAGCTACAGCACAACATAAATGCAACCCAGCAAGCTAATGTTTATCATCAGAAGTATATATTCCTGAGGTTATAATAACTCACATTGATAGCTTGGGGATGGGGGGAGAATATGAAAGTAGCATAGAAATTCATATATTCTGTTTTAATGAAAATCAAACAGTTTTTATGGAAACTGAAAAGGATCTCTTATTTTAGAGTAATTTCTGCTTATGCACTTTGCAAATGTCAGAGGAGCAAAACACGACACATTCTATAAGTATGTCAGTTCTTAAATGTAGAATATGATTTTACTTTTAAAGAAAATGAGTTCAGTTTGAAATTTAAAAAACATTCCTTTGTAGAGGTCCCATTAATGGGAAACAGCATAATATAGTTGTACATTTTGCAAGTTTAAAATTAGTGGCATAAAACCATATAGTATTACAATGACCTATTTCTGTATGATATAACTGAATGATATAGCAAGGTTTTTTCATTTTATTTTTTTATATATAGCTCTGGTTTGCAAAAGGTGTTTATATTTATCTGGGCTGTAAGCATACAACAACCTTTCCATTATAAAGATGCAAGTTGTTACCCCTCTAACACTTAGGGCCAGTTCTTTTATCCTACAAATTGGTATGCACGGTGGGGTCCAGAAGGATATTCTGGGTGAATTGGCCAGGCCAATGTGGAGATACAAGGGCCAGATCCTCAGCTGGTGTAGGTCAGTGTAACTCCACGGAAGACCATGTAACTATGCCAACTGACACCATCTGAGGATCTGGCTCATGAGACTATAAAACTATCTGGGTGAAATCCTAGCTCTCAGTCAAGTGGGAGTTTTGCCATTGACTTCAGTGAGACCAGGATTTCATCTTCACTGTTTATCGTGGCTGAATGATTATGATGATCAACTGTCAGACTGAATTTTACAAGAGGGACCATAATAACGGCCATACTGGGTCAGACTAAAGGTCCATTTAGCCTAGTATCCTGTCTTCTGACAGTGGCCAATACCAGGTACCCCAGAGGGAATGAACACAACAGGTAATCCAGTGATCCATCCCCTGTTGCCCATTCCCAGCTTCTGGCAAACGGAGGCTAGGGACACCATGCCTGCCCATCCTGGCTAATAGTCATTGATGGACCTATCCTCCATGAACTTATCTTGTCTTTTTTTGAACCCTATTCTAGTCTTGGCCTTCACAACATCCTCTGGCAAGGAGTTACATAGGTTTACTGTGCCTTGTGTGAAATACTTCCTTTTGTTTGTTTTAAACCTGCTGCCTATTAATTTCATTTGGTTATCCTCTAGTTCTTGTATTATGAGAAGGAGTAAATAACACTTCCTTGTTTACTTTATCCAAACCAGTCATGATTTTATAGACCTCTGTCATATTCCCCCCCCTTAGTCGTTCCTTTTCCAAGCTGAACAGTCCCTGTCTTATTAATCTCTCCTCATTTGGAAGCTGGGAGCCGTTCCATACCCTTAATTATTTTTGTTGCCCTTTTCTGAACCTTTTCCAATTCTAATATCCTCTTTTTGAGATGGGGTGACCACATCTGCACACAGTATTCAAGATGTGGGCGTACCAGGGATTTATATAGAGGCAATAAGATATTTTCTGTCTTATTATCTATCCCTTTCTTAATGATTCCCAACATTCTGTTAGCTTCCTATGGAGGCCTAGGAAGTTTTGCTTGTTACATTTTAGCAACCGTTAGTGCCTTTTGGAATTTTGAGGAGATGTCGCCATATATTTTGTAAGTTTCACACTTCTGAATGTCAGCATGCTTTATCAGCATGTAATGGGTGCTTCACTTCTGCTGTTAACTCTGGGATAAGAAGGGAGGACCCCAATTCAGCAAATCATTCTAAGCACGCACTTAAGTACGTTACTGAATTGGGGAGAAGTTTGGCAGATTCATAAAGCTGTTTGGTTTCAGAAGTCTGCAGAGTTTCTCAGGCATAGAGGGAAACAATGTTGACTTGTGACACTGGGTGAAATTTTGGTTCCATTGAAGTAAATGGAAAAATTCCCATTGATTCCAATGGGGGCCAGGATTTCATCTATTTACTTCAAAGGGACTTAAGCATATGCTTAGGCTAGGTCTACACTATGGGGGGATGTCGACCTAAGATATGCAACTTCAGCTGCGGGAATAGCGGAGCTGAAGTTGCATATTTTTAGGTCAATTTACCTGGCTGTGGGGACGGCGGCGAGTCGACTGCTGTCGCTCCCCCTCGACTCCACTTCCGCCTCTCGCTGCAGTGGAGTTCCGGAGTCGACGGCAGAGCGATCGGGGATCCATTTTTATCGCGTCTACACTAGACGCGATAAATCGATCCCCAATAGATCAATCGCTACCCCCGCCAATCCGGCGGGTAGTGAAGACGTGCCCTTATGCTTTGTTGAATAGGGGCCTAAATGAAGATACAAAGTTCACGGAAATGGCAAATCAGGCCTGATGTGCTTTTTTTGTTAAGGGAATTAGAAACAAAGAGGGGGTTCCGTTTTTGAAGTCTTGGCTGTCTTGTTTGAAAGGAATATTTCAAACAAAGTTTAGCCTAGAAACGCCACATTCCTTTTATTCATCTGTCCTCTCTGAAAATTTGTGCCCTGGAGAATTTCTGGGAAGGTCTGATACGTATGTTTGGATTTATTGCTGTTAGTTTCTGAATGTCATTGAATACTAATGCATATTTCTAATGTCTGTAAGGACTCCTGTAATTTTTTGAATACTGCATGGCTGCTTAAGTGAAGAGGGTACTCCTGCAGCGTCCCTAAGCAGAACCGGCCAGGTTAAAAGACTTCAGGAAGTCTGCATATTTAGCTTTGAAGATTTTTTTGGTGCAAATCTAGCTAGCAGATGATCAATATATGCTAATTAACAGCTGTCCTGTAGAGAAGCAATCTAACTTACAATTTATATCAGTATTTTTCCTTGACAACTTCCTTAAAATCCTAAGAAAATTCCCACACAAAGTTTTGTTAAATCATTAGCTAAGGGTAAACATATTATTAAGAGGGGAAAACATTGAAATTAAAAAAAAAAAAAAAAAACAACCCCTCAAACACACTGGAAATCCCAGATAAAGGTAACATGCAAAGGAAATAAATTTGTGCTTTTTTTTTTTTTTTTTTTTTTTTTTTTTTTTTTTTGGCTTCCTTCTAGTGTATAGGGTTTCTTTGTTTGTTTTTACATTACAAATTCAGGTCTTGTCTGTTGTGAAAGACTGATGGAAAAACTAGTGGAAAAACAACTTCAAAGATTAAGTAACATTTTGGATAAAGGAAGCCTTTGTTAATGATTGAACACTGCCACCCTGAGAGTTCACAGTAAACACATTCTGTCTGGGACATCTGAGGGTATGTCTACACAGGAACTAGGCACTTGTGCCAGCTGACTCGGGCTCACAGGGCTTGGGCTGTGGGGCTGTACCATTGCGGTATAGATGTCTGGGCTCAGGCTGGAACCCAGGCTCTAGGGCTCTGTGAGGTGGTAAAGTCCCAGGGCTTGGGCTCTCGCCCAAGCCTGAAGTCTACGCAGCAATGAAACTACCCTGCAGCCTGAACCCTGCAAGCCCAAATCAGCTGGTATGGTCCAGCTGGGGGGTTCTCTTGATTGTGTAGAGGGCCTATTAGGGCATGTCTAGCAAAAAGACCAGCGCACCAGGGCTGGCATCTCCTGCTCTTGTGAAAAGTGAGACTGGCTCTTAATGACCACAGCTTCTCAGAGCTTCAGTTTTGCCTCATTTGAAAGACTGATATCATCTTATCCCAATTTGTCTCTAATCATATATTTTTCTCCTAAGGTTAAATCTGTTTTGATTTATGGGGAGATTTTCAAAAGTGCCTAAGGGATTTGAAGCACAAGTCCCTTTTGATATATATTTTTTTTCAATAAAATTGTGCTCCTAAATCTCTTAAGTGCTTTTGAAAATTTCCTCCAAAAGACACAAATCACTAATTAAATACCAAAACTGTATCTCAAATTTTGTTCTTAACAATATAATTGCAATTGAGAAGTGACTGGTAAGATTACATGCATGATTGCACCTTTCAGCCATTAACCGGCATTTTTGGTTAACGTCGTTAGTACAACCTAGATTGTGATTTCTTGGAATGTTTACAGTGGAATCTCCTTATTGCTAGAAACTGTCAGTATTGTGGTATAAGAACATATAAAATGTTGTGTGGCTGAGAAAGTAGATGTGGTGTGGGGTGTTTTTTAAATGGGCAAACTCTGATCTCAAATATGCATGATAGATTTTGAGATTCTGGACTGCATCCTGACACTGATTCAATGTGTATCTGCACCTGCAGGGGGAGCAGACTATAATGATAATATTTTTATATAATTTATAGGGTCACAGATGTGTCTGGTGCTTTAAAAACCCAGAGACCAGGTCTGAAACTAGAGATTGGAACAAATTAGAGCCAAATCTCCAGAACTCTTGATGGAATGAATGGGGGAAAAAGGTATGTTTGAAAGGGGAGGGGATTGGAAGATGCCCTACTATGTTAGTTATCCAGGCAGAAAGTTGGCAAGATCTCACTGGCAGGCAACTGATGGAGAAAATTCAGAGCTTAGCTTGTGAGTTAGGCATTCCTGATTTCACTGTAACTAATGGGTTGCTAGAAAGATGGAAGGATGATATTTTATACAGTTCAAGCAGTAGCATAGCAAAAGTACAGATGTGGATGACTGTGTTCCAGAATGTTGGGTTATAGAAGCTCCCCTGGAATTCATGAGAGGGAAAAAATTCAACTTTTGGGTCTTGTTTAAGTGCTAGAGGAAAAAGGAATGGACAGATGTCATCTGGGTTGAATATTGAAATATAAGTGTTAAGATGTGGCTCGAGTCTTGTGCATAAATAGCTTGCTATGTAGTGAACAAGGATGGGAAAATGGATCCCACTGCTATAGGAACAAGTAAGACTTAAAGGTTGCTTTAAGGATGTGAAAATACGACTGGTGCTGTATGAAGCCAGCAAGAATGTACAGGTGAGAAATATGGAAGAATTGTTTGTATACAATATTAGACCGCTTTATTCAAAGAGGCAGGAAGTTTGATGTCATGTGCTACCTGCACAGCAAATGCAGATAATAAAAAAGTGTACAAACATAACATTTAATTTACCATCTGCCAAAAGATCCTGTGGCGCACCAACACTTTGAGAAAGCAAGCTGGCTGAAATGCCGGCTCCATTGAAGGCAGTGGCAAAACTCCCATTGATTTCAGTAGAGCCCAGATGTCACCTTATGCTTTTTATCAGCATAATTTTAATTAATACAAGACAAGGCAAATTATGGCCATACTGCCGAAACATTTCACT
The DNA here is from genome assembly GCF_013100865.1 of Trachemys scripta elegans. Classification (NCBI taxonomy): domain Eukaryota; kingdom Metazoa; phylum Chordata; order Testudines; family Emydidae; genus Trachemys; species Trachemys scripta. The sequence continues at coordinate 110,657,230 of NC_048304.1, forward strand.
CTTTGGCCTGGTCTACTCTGGGGGGGTGGGAAGGGATCGATCTAAGATACGTCGACTTCAGCTACGCTATTCTCGTAGCTGAAGTCAATGTATCTTAGATCGACTTAGAATTACTTACTTCGCATCCTTGCGGTGCGGGATCGACGGCCGTGGCTCCTCCGTCGACTTTGCTTCCGCTTCTCGCCGAGCTGGAGTTCAGCAGTCGACGGGAGAGCGATCGGGGATCAATTTATTGCGTCTACACTACACGCAATAAATCGATTTCCCCAATAGATCGATCGCTACCCGTCGATCCGGCGGGTAGTGTAGACGTACCCTTTGTCGTCTTACACATGCAAAGGGAGAAATGGACCTAACCAGAGCAACAATTGCCAGATGCTACAGAAGGGTTAGCACCACTATACCCCCACGGCCTGGTAATAGGGGAAGGAAGACTATGCTCCTCCTGAGATGGCAGAACAGGATCTTGATTGTTCTGAAGAAATTGACAACGGGCATTTGAGAGGGAAAAGAAAGGGGGACGTATGCTTTATGCTTAGTTACGATCCATGCAAGAGGACGAATCTGTTGAAACAAATAATGAAGCAGAAAATCCGCCACAGAACTTTGTATCAGCATTACAGGCTGTTTTCTCAAATGGTGTGTCTACATAGCCATCAGAGGTGTGATTGCTGCTCAGGTGGGTGTACATGCACTAGCACTAACCTAGCTAGCACAGCTACACAAAGCCATGAAGACACGGCAGCATGGGCTTCAGTGTAGTTTGTACGAGCCCACCCAGGACCCTTGGTATGTATCACATTGCTAGTCCTTGTTCGACTCCGTGCCACTGCATTTTCATTGCTATTTGTAGCTGTGCTAGCTAGTATGGGTATCCTGCCCTCGCTGCGATTACACCCCCGATTCCAGTGCAGACGTACCCAAAGTCTTGTGACAAGCTTGAGGCCTTTCCCAATAGGCTCTTCTGACACACGCTCTCAGGATTGTGCTGGCAGTGACTATTCGCTTTCATGCATATTGTTTAGATGTGGGTGAATGTGGCAAAGAAGCTTTCATGAATATACTTATGAACAGAAACTGCGATTTCATTTTGCTAGTGTTTCATGGCCTCCTTTTAGTTGCTTTGGATACAATTCATGTGGCCCGTGCACTGCAGAATTTCACTTTCTGTGGAGCATCTGTATTGGCAAATTTTGGGTTTACAGAAATCTTTGTAGAAAGCAAAGATGGTTACTCACACACATGCATATCTGAGAAGATTCCTTTGCATTTTAAAGTGTCTGGAGAGTCCACTTAACATTGGCCCCAACATTACATTTTTGTAAATAAACGCTTATAGCTTTTATAAGACTAATAGAAATATGCCACCTCCACCCTTCATTTAAAAAAAAAAAAAAAAAACTCCAATAAACACAGTTGGTTTTTAAACAAACAGCTCCTGGCAAAGTCTGAAACCCAAAAGTTACAGCACTAACAGCCTGAAAGCGAAACTGGCGATCAATAAAAATGAAGCTGAATTAACTGATTTTCATTTGCCCAAGATCAGAAAAATGTAAGAAGTAAACAAAAAAAGTGAGTAAACAGTAAGTTTTTTTTTTTTTTTTTTTTTTTTCTCTTTTAATTTTTTTTTTAATTCCCTTTTTAACAATCTATGGTGGTATTGTTACCATAGGTAAAGAAACTTGTTTTATATATGTGATATTTAAGCTCAGTGTCCCTTGAAAAATAATCAAATGCATAATGTGAAACTGAAAACATTTCCTGGGAACATAACTATTTCATTGAAACATTTGACAAAAATGATCAATGTTTTGTTTTGAAAAGGTTAAAGCCCTTCATTTCAACTTGGTTTCAACATATGTATATTACAAACATTCAAACAATAAAGTCAAACCAACAGGCTTTGACATTATTGAAATGAAGCACTTCAGTAAGCTTGCCTCAATATTTCAAAACCACATATTTCATTTTGTGGGAATTTTGACTTTTCTTCTAGTATGGAATGAAAGGAATTTCAGAATTTCCCAAAAAATGGAAATTGAGTTTCGAGCAGGGATTTTGTGGTGTCACCTGTTAATGCATCGCAGTTGAGAGGAGAATATGGGTTTAATGTAAACTTTTACAAGTCCATCAGTGCAGAATAATATAATAGTATCATTCAGATACTTACACTGTGTCTGAATGCTAGGGCGTAAACATCATCTAGATGCAGATGAATCTTGGGAAATGCTGAGGATGGCAAAGTATGGCCGTGATGACAGATTTCATTCAGCTGATCATGAAAGGGAAGTTGAAAATCCATTGTGGAACAAGGATGCCTCACAACTGGTTATGGTGATTTAATTGTTGCCACAAGCCCTGCTTTTCACTACTGCTGTTTCAGACAGTAAATTAAACTAGCTGTTTGCATTGTTGCTGAAGGCCTGGGAAATGTCACAAACCATCATAGCACAGGAATTTGAAGATGTGAGATTATTCAGCATGATTTTATAATTGGAAATATAATAATATCTGAGGGTTAGAGTTTCTGTGGAACGAAACAAATAAGAATTTCATTAACTCTCCTTAAATCTAGCCCAGTGAATGGAACTCAGTGTCTTATGGTTAGGAAGTCTTTGGGTGGAATTTTGTTACTGTTTTGGGAGTGCTACAGAAAGACTACTATTAATATTTTAATGTACAAGGGATCTGCATGTGTTCCGTCTTTTGGCCATGTGATCAATCCGACAGTTTGTGCGTGGGGATGTTTTTGGTCTTTTTGATTTATTAGAACACTCAACCACTCGTTTTCTGAAACCCTGTCCCACTTCAGTTTGCTCATTCTCCTGGAATCACACAGATAAAATGTAACTCCTGTGTGTGGGTTTTTTGTTTTTGTTTTTTGGTAGAACATACTTGGTTAAAAATTCAACTGCTCTCCAATAAGTCATTTGGGAGACTGTTGCATGTAAATAGTACATATTGTGTCAAATGCTACTGAAATCTTCAGAATTGTATTAAAAGCGACCTGAAACTCAGTCTTGTAAGTGAGACATGTCCGTATAGGGCCAGATTGTTAGACCTTTGCTCACGCTGAGTAGCACTTTACTTCACAAGTAGTCCCTTTGACTTGAACAGGATTACTGATTTGTGTAAGGTGCTATTCTTAGTGAATAGTACCTTACACTGTCTGGCCCTTGGGTTTGAGCTGTTTTAATGTATTGGTTACATATGCATTTCTATTTCTAATTTGGATGCCGATGCAAAGCATCATGCAAGTGTAAAGATTTTCCCCATATATATCCGGCTACAATTTTCTTTGACTACTTGCTAGGACGCTCAAACTCCTATCAGTGCAGACACATTTTAATCTTATTATAAAGAAATAAAGGTCTATGGAAAGCAATACAGACACTCTAGGGATGCTGCAAACCCATGCTCAAAAATTGACCTAAGTTTAGAAAAGAGAAGAAAACTAAAAGTAGGAGTTGGGAAAACTTGGCTTCCTTTGCAGCTGTGTTACAAGCTTCTTCAGTTTCTTTAGGCAAGTCACTTCAGCCACAATTTTCATGTGCCCACTAATTTTTGTTTGGATGCCTCATTTTTGGGGTCCCCACATGGTGTTGCAAATTGTGGATCCCCAAATGGAGTTGCTTGATATCAGAGGGCTCTCTTGAAAAGATTAGCCCTCTAGCTTTGATTCTTCACTGCCTTGCACCTTGTGTGGTCAATCACTCCTTCTCAAACCCACATTGACATTCATAAATCTGTACAGGAGTTGTTGGAAGTGGGTGGTTTCTGGTTTGGCTTGATTTGTTTTTGGTAAATCTATGCTGGCTGCTAGTGATTACCCCTTCATCCTCCAGGTATTCACAAATTGAATGTTTCATACACTGCTCTAGTAGCTTCCCAGGCTGACCAGTCTATAGTTCCCCGGCTCCACCTTCTCCTTTTTAAAGATGGGCACTACATTGTCCCTTCTCCAGTCTTCTGGGACTTCTCCTGTCATCCATCAGTTGGCAAATATTATTGCCAATGGCTCTGAGATTCCTTCAGCACCTTGGGGTGAAAAGCATGAGGCCCTGCTGACTTGAATTCATTCAAGTTAGACGATGTGACACACCCTACATAGACCAGGGCTTCCGGCGCAGGGCCACAAGCATAGACTGGTGGGATCACATCACCATGTGAACCTGGAATGCCCAGCAGTGAGTCCATAATCTTTGTATGAAGAAAGCTACATTGCTGGAGCTTTGTAAGTAACTTGCCCTGACCCTCCAGTGTAAAGACACGTGTATGAGAGCACCCTTGCTGGTCCACAAGTGGGTTGCTGTAGCTGGCTGGAAGCTGGCTACCCCAAACTGCTATAGGTCTGTTGTCAACCAGTTTGGTGTAGGAAAGTAGACATGGGTAATCAGGCATGTAGCTGACCAAGCTGGCAGGCATAACAGATATTCCCGAGGTAAATGTTGGCTGTGAGAGAATGGAGTTTCCAAACTGCACCGGAGCCATAGATGGGACTCATGCCCATAGTTTTGCTCTCCTCAAGGAAGGAACATGAGTACATAAACCACAAAGGGTGCTACTCCATTGTCATGCAGGCCCTCATGGGCCACAGAGGTAGATTTATGAATGTCAACATGGGTTGCACTGGGAAAGTTCACGTTGCCAAGGTTTTCCACCGAGTAGGAGTCTACGTTCATGGAGGTGCTGGGAGATTATTCCTACCAACTGACATTGTCATAAATGGGGGTTACTGTCCCCACTATTATTCTGCAGGACTCCACCTATCCCCTTTTGCCTTGGCTTATGAAACCATATCCTGATCTCAGCAGCCCTGGCAAAAGGTTTAATTACCCTCTGAGCAGCTGTAGGATGGTGGCTGAAGGTGCATTTGGCCAATTTTTGTAAACATCACCAGCAGAATTTCAGAATCATTTGAATGCCAGTGTCATCAGTGCTGTCTGCGTGACTGTGCCTTACTGTGCTCTTCACAGTCTTGGTGAAGCCAGAGGTGAGCCATTTCTCTGACAGCCCAGGGGCCCTGAATTGGTACGCTCAGCCAGAAAGTGCAGTTACTCCCGCTGGAGCTGGATGCACCTGGACAACAGAAGTCAGATGCATTGTGCTCTCACAATATGGACTTGCACAGCCCAATGGAAGGGGGGGGGGGAATAATACCTTTTTATGAATGTGTGTTTGGGGAGAAGGGGCGTGATTGCCATGCAGTGTACGTGTGAATGACATGCTGAATTATGAAAGGCGGGGTGGGGATGATTAACAATATGGATTCAGAGAAGGAAGTGACTGAAGTGTGGATTGTTGTACCTAACTGCATAGAGGAATAGTGTTTGCTTACTAATTTCTAATTGTTCCTGATGATGCATTTACCTTTATTTCAAATACAGATTGTATGATGAGATGCAGTGATAGCACCGAGCTTTGACATACAAAGCTTTATTTATAAACATGTCTTAAAACAGCACAATATTCACCTGTCGCCAGGCAGACCTGCTGCCATTACCACACCAAAACACCAGTTACAACAGAACCTTTCCAAAACAAAAATACATGAACAAGTACAAACAGTGAAACCAGGTACACGACACAGTCCCTAGCATTGCATGTCATCTAGCTCCCTTTCCCTGTTTTCTGTGCATGTGGGGCCAATGGAGGAGGATGGAGGGGGGGAGGGTCAAGATGGAGTGCATGAGGCTCAGGTGTTCTGCCCAGCCCCTCCTGGGCACTGATTGCATGGGCCACCCAGAAACTGATTCTGGACTGAGGGTACGTCGCAGGGGACTCAGGCTGTGATGGGGGAGAGGCAGCAGGAGCCAGTACTTTTGCAGCCCAGGTTGAGAGGAGCCACGCAGTTCTCTCTGCTGAGCTCTGTCCTCCTCCTTTAGCCACGTTCCTGTTCCAGGGATTGCAAAGCGAGGGCCTGCTCCCACACTGAAACCCTGTCCTCAAACTGGGCAGCCAGCCTTGGCCTGTCAGCATGTCTCTGCTCCAGCCGCAAGTCCCTCTGTTTCGGGTACTGAACCCACTTGGTGTCCCGGTCCAGAACTTCAACCACAAAGTTCGTCACAGAAACACTTCCTCTTAGCATAGTCCATGAAGGTACATTGGCCCAGGCTTGTACTACTATGGACAAGCTATGGAGGTATAGTGGCAATAGAGGCTAACGAGGTGGACCTGGAAAATACATCCTTCCCCAGAATGACAGTACCAATCTGGAGTTCCTGTTTCAGAAAAAGTTCACAGCTATCAGCAGCTGGGATTGGGTCAGAATTGATGAGGGAATCAACAGGATGCTGCATTAGCTTCTCCATGACTTACCTTGTTATGGCTGCATGCAAACACAAAACTCCACATTTCTGGATTAAAAACTCAAAATACCCATTGTACTGGGGACAAATGATCTTGTCACCTATGGACTGCTGAAATGGACTAGATTTGTAAATGGAACACATTTCTTTCCCCCTCCCCCCGCCCGCATTCACTGTTTCCAGGTGGTTGACAGACCGGGGAGTGGTTACAGAACTGCAAACTTAAAGGCATGGCAAATGGAAGACTTATTTCTAAGAAACAGGAATGGCCCTAGCAAAAATCTGCATCTTCCCAGCAAAAATTCACTTTAAAGCGCTTATTTACTGTTTGCATTTGCCAGTCCCCATTTTGAATGACATATGGTGGATGGGAGGGGAAGGAGGGATACTAAGGCTCTAGGATACAATCCACCATCAGCAGCTACATACTGCTAGCTGGGGCTTCTCCTAACATTTGCATTGGTTCATAGGGTGGAAATCACTCCCATTACAGTATTATCAAAGTTTATAATGGATCCATAAACTTACTGGGCTCAGGGACGGCTTCTGTCCCTTCTGGGTCTGCTGCAGTCTCTGCAGGGGTCTGTTCTTCCAGGGGGGCATCCAAGAGCTTCTCTGAGTATGGTCCCAGAATGTGCTGCTGCTGCCCTGTTCCAAAGCCTGCTCTAGAACCACTTTCAGCAACCTAGTGATTTCATGGTCCTCACTTGCTGCTGGCTCCCATCAGTGCCCATGCTGGATGCTGAAGCCAGCAGGGCACCATCCTGGCTGACCAGGTCATCATGCACCACAGTTGGCTCCATGCTGGGCACAGTGCCCAACATTCAGTAAAACTCCTCATAAAATGGGCACAATGTGGGCAACTTGTCTGAGGTCTGTTTCTGGTTCCTAGTTTTTCCGGTATTAGCTCTTGAGCGACTTAATCCACTTCCTACATTGGTTACCAGTCAGGTAAATTGGGAGTGTTGCCAGCTTCTTTATTCTTTGCTGGAATGCATGGTCATTCCTGGTACTCTTTCTAAAGTCCACAGTTTTGCTGGCCTCACTTGAGAGATTCACCAAAATCTGGCTGTGCTCCCATGACCGTGAAGCAATGTGCTTTGCAAAAGGCTTGTTCTGGTCAGTCGCCATTGCAAACTCAGAAGGCTAGCTGATGGTGTGTTTTGCAGCTCGGTGGTCAGAAGACCATGGACTCACTGAACTGCTGCAGTATGCCGAGGGATTCACTTTTGTTTTTATTGAAGTCCACTGGAGATTCTTGGGAATAGAGAGAACAAAGGAAGTTGTTCTATGGGATTGTATCAAGTGGAGCTGCATCTACACAGCAAAGCAATAGGGCTTGAACCATAGGCACCGACTTCTACTGGGCAGGGGGGACCCACCGGCGCCCCGTCCCGACTCCACCCCTGCCCAGCCCCCTCCCACTCCCATTCCAACCCTTTCCCCAAAGTCCCTGCCCCAACTCCGCCCCCTCCCTGCCCCTATTCCAACTCCTTTGCCAAATCCCCGCCCCAGCCCGGCCGCCTCCTCTGACCGCACCACATTCCCGCTGCTCCCTCCTCCCTCCTGGAGCTTGCTACAGCTGTTTGGCAGCGGCAAGCACTGGGAGGTAGGCGGAGGTGGAAGTGAGGGGACGGGGGGGCAGGGAAGGGCGGGGAGCTTGGCTGCCAGTCGGTACGGAGCACCCACTAATTTTTTCCCATGGGTGCTCCAGTCCCAGAGCACCCACGGAATCGGCAATATAGCTTGAACCCTGGGTCGTGGCTTGACTCAGGCTCAGACCTTCCACCCCTGCATGGTCCTGGGATCAAGCCATGGATTAATATGATTTGTGTGTAGACAGAAAGGAGGGAGGGTTACGCTTGAGGTTGAGCCTGGGATTACACTGCAGCAAACCCTAAGTGGAGTTCTGTAGTACTCTTTGATCTACCCTGCTTTGAAACAGGAGTAGATGAAGCACACTAGGGAAACTTTAGTGCGTGGTGGCAGGGTCCACACAGAAACGTAGGGTATGTCTACACTGGAAAAAAACCACAAAAAAACATGCAGCAGCAGCAAGTCTCAGAGCCAGGGTCAACTGAGTAGGGCTTGCAGGACTCATGCTATGGGGCTAAAATGTCAATGTAGATGTTTGGGCTGAGGCTGGAGCAGAGACTCCGAAACCCAGCCCAAGCCCAAATGCCTACATTGCTATATTTAGCCGTATATATGTAGCTCGAGGCCAAGTCAGTTGACTCAGGGACTTCAACCCAGCTCTCCTGAGTTTGAGGCAAGTACCCTACATACTGGGCCATCCTTCCTTTCCTTGGCTCTACACTGAAGCTCTAATTTAATTTGTAGGGTGATGTCCAGGTCTGTTGTGCAGAGAAGACTGAGATGTCTCAAGATTAGGATTATAAACTGCATCGGAGGACTGAATAGAAGCAGAGAATGGATTGTGCTTTAACAAATTCTTAATGAAACCCAAATACATTTTAAAAGGACACAGCAAAAGTGCTGACATACATTATTGAAAATGACAGGCGAGGCAATGGATTTAAGTCTAAATATGTGATCCTTCCTAGTACTAAGGTCTCCCTTTAAGGAAGGGATAGAGGGAGGGGAGGAGAGAGAGACTGGAACAGTCTGAGGAAAGTTGGCATTAGATGGGTGGTAATAGGATAAACACAATGGCTTGCGGACAATAATCAACAGGTTGGCGAGGAACCCAACAACATCTGCTGAAGACCAGAGGGGCTAAAATTCCGTAACTGGAGACATTTATGGTGTCTGATGAAAGACTTAGGTGGTTCCTTTGATTTTCTTGCCCAAAGGGGTATGGAGTGGCCAACCACTGACTTTAGGGAGAGATGCAAGGAGTACTGGATTGGCCTCTCTTTGGTGGCTAATGCAGGCCATTTTTGTAAATTCCATGGGTCATAGAGCCGGTAGAGTCTGATCCAAATTCCATTTAAATCAATGGAAAGACTCCCACAGACTTCCCACCGTGGGCTTTGGTTCAGATCCTTAGCTTGGAAAGCACTCACTATGGAGTTTGATCCTACAACTTACTGCGTGTTTTGGCTTGATCTGACAAAGCCCTTAGGCACTTGTTGAAGCCATTGAAGGTAATGGACTACTGAGAGACTTAAAGCTAAGTACTTGCTTAAGTAATTTTCTGCTGAGTGTCAGGGCTCAGCCGAGTCAATTCCCTACTGATATAATACAAAACCATGCTGGGTACATTTGGTAGAAACAATTGAAGGTTAAAATGCATTACAAACAAACAACCCCTCCCACAACAAACAAATTGGACCTTACCACTTAAACTCTGGCCAAATACAGTGGAATCAGCTCAGATATTTTCAGTGCATTGGCATGTACACACAATTCACAGGGTGAAGTCCCTGGGTACACAAGAAAATAAGGAGCTGGAGTTTGAAAGTGTATGTCGAAAAATCTCTCTGAGGAGGTCAGTTCACCCTTTTGGAACCCCTGGTATTTCTCACTGTTTCCCTGCTGACACAACACTTCTAGTGAATGTGAAGATGTAATACAGGCTGTGCCTGTCCAATTCACTCACCGTCAGGCTGTCCTGTAGGGAACTACTCAGGTCAACACGAAACACTCGTAAGACTAGTCGTCAGTGCTGGGTGACATGGCACTTTTTAAGGTGATAGTTAGTGAAGTAAGACTAGATAGGGTGGGACGCGGAGCCTAACCGTGCCTCAGAGACCCCCTCTGGTGTACAATGCCCCCCATGCTGCCCAAAAAAGGATGGTGGCTTGCTGCTCTGGACCAGCTCAGCTGTGGGGGCCAGTGTGCCCTGGGCTGTGTGGAGCCAAGGCTGCCCCCATTCCTCACCCCACCTACCTGCTCCACATGGAGTAGTGAGCGTGAAGCACCTTTTGCTCCTCTTCACCTAGGGTTAAAGTCCAGGTAGCCTGTGCAGGGCCTACTGTCTCTTATGGCCCTGCATGGGGAGGAAATCCATGTCACAAACCAGCCCTACATGGTTCCCTAACACAGCTGCTGTATTTGTAGTAGAGACTGCTTGTTCCTCTCCAGTTGTGTCAGGCAAACAACTGCTGTTTGTCAGAATGGTGGAGGGTATTGAAATAAACTCATCAGCGAATTCCTATTTACAATATGATGTGCTGTAATATATTTCCCACAATAACTCTAAATCCCAGCTGTTGCTCCCAGGCATTGAAATCTAGAGCAGCAGGTCTCCCAAGTCTAGGGTATTTATTTGTTCTATAGGCATTGGTATAACATTCACCTCCATACTATCTGAGCACCTCACCATACCCGCATGAGGCAGAAGAGTATTATCTCCATTTTACAAATGGGGAAACTGAGCACAGAGTGGTGGGTAAGTGATTTGCCCCTGATCATGTAGTAAGACTGTGGCAGAGTCAAGAATACAGCCCAGATTGGATTCCCCATCTTGTGCCTTAATCACAAGACTGTCCTACCTCTTTAAAGAAAAAATCATTTGAAATCCCATCAGATAACTTTCTGTGACTCATTGCATTGGTCTTCTAGTTCACAGGCCTCCTGCATAAAATAGTCACATGATCCAATTTAAATGCCAGTCCAATTTTCAAGAGTTGTGTTTGTTCACTGGAAAGTGGAATGTTGGCTTAGAAAAACGCAGCTTTCATTGGGAGCTATTTGAAATCGGATAATCTCATTGGGATGAATACAGAAACTGTTCTCGTCTAAGCAGCCAAAATCTGGTGCTAGAGAGAGATGCTTTGATAGGACATATGCCTTATGTCTTTTGTACAGCGAAGCCTGATCCTGCACTTGTTGAAGTCGATGGCAAAGCTCCCATGCACTGCAATGATGCAGGCTCAGGCTGAAAGCTTGGGGAGATTGGGCAAGCAAGTCCACCAGAGAACTGAGATGGATAAATAAGCAACCATTATTAGCTCATGGATAACAAACCCCTTTGGAAATATGAAATGAATAACCCTAGGCATCTTTAATGCAGGCGCGTGGTACTTACGGGGGTTGGGGTTCAGATGCTCTCAACATGGTGAGGTGAGGGTGAAATAGCCCTTGGAAAATGTCCTCCATTGTGTTTGTTCAATAGCAGGTAAGCAATACCCATGTTTTACTCTCCATCTGTCACTCCTTGCATTAGAGCATCACTGTTGCTTTCTGTTGCATTCTTCTGACTCACTTTTCAAGACCCATAGTAGTAGACTATATTGGGCCCAGTTTTTCACTGCCTTGAATCTTGTGTAGTCATTTTCCTCTGGGGAACAGGGAGCATCTTCCCATTATGTGTGTGTACAGCACCTAGCACAATGGGGCCCAATCCCTGACTAGGATCGGCCACAACACCAATAATAATCAACGATCATTTACTCCTGTATAAAGTAGGTGCAAGGAGGGTGTCTGATTCTAGCAGTCTGATTTGGTAGCACTGTCCTCTTCACCCACTCTGTTTGCCCAAGTGTAAATAACGACACAAGATGTAGAGCAGTGGAGAATCGGCCCCAGTGCATAATGGGTCCAACTGTGTTCTTAGGTACATTAGTTGCAGCACTCATTAACGTGGAGTATCTGTGTCTCTGAGGGCAGAATTAGGCCCAATTCATTTAAAGTCAGTCTAGTTCCATTGAAGTCAATATGAGTCTTTCTGTTCACTTCAGCGGGGTTTGGATCAGACTGTTAGCGGTTATCAGACACGTCACCCCAAACAGTATCTAGTCACACTCTGCCTACCCCATGCTAGTAGCTGGCGGTGTGTCTTGGAGGTTCTGTTTGTTTGATATATGTCAATATACATGGAGTTGATCAGTAAGTGGTGGAGAGGAATAGATCAGACAGATCATTCAGTGCCCAAGGTGCAGGGTTATAATTAAGTTTGGGGTGCAGGGGAAAGACAGCTGAAGTGTGAAAAGAACCCTTCTTAAAAATGAGCATTTTGCTAAATGGATTTTGTTCCTCTGATTCAATAATATTGCGCAGGCTTTCAGCCACCCTGGAGTAGTAGCTCATTGTTCACTCATTTTTTCCCTATTAATAAACATGCCCAAGCACTTTAAATGGAATAACGTGCCATGTGAAAAAACAACACAACTTCATGTCCCTGTGGGGGAAAAAATATACGTACAGGGAAAGAGTCATACCTGCACATTTTGTTTACTGAAATAGATTGTTGCTTTGTTTCTTAGGGCTTTACTTTGTGTTACAAGGGTAACTTTATTTCTCCTCTTGTTTTGCGTATGCAGTCAGTTTTTAGTGAATCTTTCCTTTTTCAGCTAGTTCATCCATGCAGTACATTTTTTAGTCAAAGCCAATACTGTTTTCAAAGGAGCTTTTACATCAATGGGGAAGATGCTGTCAGAATTGGAACCATTCAAATCCCATTATGAACTGCAAAATAAGGAACAATCTCTTAGCGGGGGCAGAAAATGGCTTTGAGTTAAAAAAAAATAGGAATATAGGAAGCGCAACATAAAACTATATGTGCTGGGTGTATGGAAAGAGAGTATCTTGAATCTTTATTCCCTTAAGTGAGCTTATCTTCTAATCTTGGAATGGCTTCTGAATGCCTACAATTACATCAGCAATTTGAGTGTATGTGAAAGTACCTTACTCCCCGCACCCCCATGTCGCCCAGCAATTGCATAGCCTGCAATGTCAGAAAATGTTATTTTAGTTGGAAAAATCTCCCTGTAACTTTAAGATTCCCCTCTAAGCTCGAATGAGTTATTACAGCAGGTTTTCACCTGGGCTGATAACAGGTCTCCAGGGGAGCATTCTCCTCTGAGCTCCTGGGTAGAGGTCATATTTTATACTAATATTAGATTATGGTAATAATGTCGCACTCGAGGGGGAGTTTTTCTCTCAAAGTGTGTTTCATTTTGAGGCGTTTGTGTGTGAATTGCAGTGGGCATCTCAGCTGCAATCTGTCCTGGACAGGGAGCATGTATTACTCCAGTGACTGCAACTCCTCTGAACCTAGTCCTCTGCTGACTGGAGGGGAACTAGTCCAATCCTATCCACTCTCCATATCCTTTGGAGAGGCTAGCATTGTCATTCACCTCGCCCAGTCCTTGTAATCAGGAAGCACAAGCACTGGCAATTGGGATGGCACCTCCCCAAAGGAAGGGAGGGCGCCCCTTGTGCCTTATTCCACAACCTTCTGCCTACCCACTCAGAAAAATGTCCAGGAAGTGTACTACTACATAGCACACCAGGGACAGTTCAGCTGGGAGTTTGAGCATAAACACCCCCCAGCTCTGTTGTGAGGAGCTAGCTATCTCCCCATTAGCTCTGTTAAAGGGAACGGCAAACAACTCTGAAAGGAGTCCAGTGTATTTTTATGCACTAGCTGCCCCACTTACTCTTCCTATGTGGGGCAATCAGCACATCCGTAATTGTAAATGAACCCAGCGGGATTTTTTTCATAAGAGGTGTGTTCATTATTTTATATTTGGAAGGTCATAAAAATAATACGTGGCAAAAACAAGCTAGTCATAGTCATATTATAGCAGCCCTCTGTGGGCCTTATCCAAGATCAGGGCCCCATTGGGCTCAACATTGCTCAGATACATAGTCTCTGTCTCAACAAGCTTACAATCTAAAAAGAAAAAGACCAGCAGGGGTGTAACAGGGTGAGGTGCCTCAGGAATAGGAAGTGACATTGTCGTTTTGTGTAGCCTTTCATGCGGGATTTGGAGTTTTATTTGGTGTTTATCTTTATGTTCCTAAGCCCAGGCGCCAAGGAGGGGTATTTTTTTGACCCCCAAAAGTCTGCAGGGAGATAATTTGAGAAACCAAGAGGGGAAACTGAAGTGAGGAGCTGCTTGCAGGCCTGCCTGAGGCCACTAGGGGGGTGTAGGGAGGTGGCAACTTGTTCACAAGGGGAGAGAGAGGCCCAGAGGGATGGGATGGCAGGTCTAAGGCTGTATAACAGAGTCTCCTGAGTTCCAGTCCAGAGTCCTAGACTCTACTGCCTCTCAGCATACATAAGAAGAAGGAAGGTTCCCTTACTTCCTACCCACTGGCAAGATCCATGCTCCAGTAGGACGCCAGTGGTATTTGTGGTTTCTCAGGATCATCATAGCAGAGCAGAATTTGTGGCCAGCACAACTTCAGAACAGCTGAAATGAAGGGAAAACAAATTAATGTGAAATGAGTGGTGCACAAAAAGAGCAACCTTCCCAGTCTCTTGGGCATAATTCTTTTTTTAGCTTGTTCATTAAAAAGCACCTGCAGCTCATATTTCAGTTATAATTCTCCATCTCTACTCCCATTTAAATGTGCAAACTGGAAAATTATCCAGAAATAGAAACTGAGAAACAAGTAAAAAGGCTTAACTCTGGAACCCCTGTACTTCCAAAGCCAGCAGGTCACAAGTGGAGGCGAGGTTCATATGTTAGTACAATGAGCAATGTTGGGGGGGAGGGGGATTCTTTGCATGTCTGTGTCTGCTTTCACCGGAGGGTCTCAAAGGACTTTAATTAGGCCTCACAACACCCTCACCAAGTAGGTATCATATTACGCGGGGTGGGGATAAAGGGCTCTATCCTGCCTGGGGCTGAGAACCGTGGCCACCTCAAACAAAACATTGAAGTATATGCTTAACTTTAAGCTGGGGACACTGAAGTCAACAGAACTACTCATGTTCTTAAAGCTTAGCACTTGCTTAAGTGCTTTGCTTAATCAGGCCAGAGCGCTCAGTATCTTGCAGGATTGAGCTCAAAGTGAGGCACAGAAGGATTAAAGCCAACAGTTTCAAACATGAAATTTACAATGAAGCACTTAATCCCCAGTCCTGCAAATAATTAATCACATGGGTAATTACTGAGTTCATACCAGGCATCACTTTCATTGATTTCTACCGGGTTTCTCAGATGCTTAAAGTTATTCAGGTTGGTGTGTGACTATTTGCAGGATTGGGGCCCCATGTTGTCAGACCGTGGGAGAAGGTTTGTCATTTTACTGAACCAAGGGGCCGTGCTCCCTGACAGCAGTGCCTCAGGGCTGCTGTCAATAACATACCCATACTGAAGCATGTCAATAAGTAGTCTGATTTTAAAGATGCTGAGCTCCTGCAGCTCCCACTGGAAAACCTGTCCTGTGGTGGTGGTGGTGGTGGTGGTGGTGATGATGATGATGATGATGATTTTTGGCCAAAAGCAGAGATTGACACACATTCCTTTTCAAACAATGTTGCAAAATGCCAGCTGATAACTGGACAGGAAAATCTGTAGCACCATGTCCTTCCAGGCTATTTTCTTCCCTACATTTGAAAGATAAAACTACAGCTCCTAACTCTAAACCGACAAAGACAAATCTGAGCTGTGATTGATTTTATTTTGAAGAACTCAGTGGAGTGACAATTTTGCCTCTGTTTCTTTCTCTTGATATGTTTTGATTTTTGTATTTCCTTCGAAAAAGCGAGGTTGTCCTTTTCTGCTGGCAAAGCCCCAAATCTTGATTTCTTTTTGTTTCCCGGATAGCTGATTTGATGGTCATGGTTCCAAAACTCATGGCTTTAAAAAAAAAAAAAAAGTGAAATGAACAGCGGACACCCAGGAGAGCCTCCTGCCATTACATGAAGCAGCTGTTAATGATGCCTTTGATAATGTGCCATGCTGAAGGGACTGCTACATGATTTCTTTTCTGTATCCAGACGGCAGTGTTTTTAGCCTGATTGTATTTGCCCTCAGGGGGGTTACAATAGCATGTTTTCAAACAGAGCCACCAATAAGCACCTTGTGTCACAAACAAGACTCATTAGCATAGCTCAGCAATTAAACCAAGCTCGGCCTGCCGGCCAGAGATAAAGAACTCCCAATTTATGGCCCAGTTGACTTTTGCTGGAGATGAATTGGCTGACAGCTTGGAGTGGTGACGTTTTGTCTCCTGAGTACAACTGTACACGAGGGTGGTCTTTCAGAATGTGACTTTTCCCCGGACTAACCCAGAGTATTAACGCTAACTAATTCTAGGGAAAAGCCAAGGGCTATGGTTTTCTAAATGTGGGAACATCACAGGCCCCAAACAGCTGGGATGTGCTAGTGCTTTCCTCTTCTTGAAAACAACAGCCCTGCTGGAGTATGGCTACCCATCTGGCAGGCTCTTCTAATTCACATCATAAATGCAAATGATATTTATCTTGTTTATTTTTACTAGAATTTAATGAAGGTTAAAACGAACTGAATATACATACATGCGTATCTCTCTCCCAACAGCACATATGTATTATAACATTGTACTAATGATGTTATAGTTATAGTGGAGGACGTGCTTCCATTTAAGACTCTGCTTTCAGATGCTTGTGTCTTTATGAAAATTACTCTTTTGGATGAAATTTTTATGCTTACTCTCAGCCCAGTGGCAAATGGGTTTGTTTGCTTATAAATCGGATTCTGATTCCTTTCATCTGATTTGAGATCTGAGCATGACAGATGCATGGATTTTTTTGGTTTGGGTTGTTTTTTTTGGCTGAAAGCTGACATGGTCAATTGATAATCCAAAAACCATAACGCTCTGTAGTCACAAAAATAAACAGTAATGGGAAAGAAGTGGGGTAGTTCAGAATGTCACGTTCACTAAGATAATCTTCACACACAGTAGAAGATATGGACGTCCCCGTGACAGCGCAATGAAAAACTAAAATACAAAACAATGTGTGCACCTTAGTCGATGGAAAAAATCATTCCAGCCAGGAATTTATAAAACAAAAAATTTAAAATCCTGAACAACACTCAGTTGACAGCTCCTTTTGCAGTATAAGTGATTGGCTGCTAAATTGGCATGTCTGCTCTCCCTGTCTTGCTTCATCCAGGTATCAGAACTGGCTCTCCTGAAGGCCAGTGAGCCTCAGTAAAGGAAAAATACAGAGTGGATTTCTTCTGACTAGGAGAACTAAACTTCAGATTGGAATCCCATGGTCCTTTGTTCATTTTTGAATAAACAAGAGCCTGGGATCAGTGTCTCTCTCCTGTCTAAAAATGTATACTGACAAATCTGTGAATAGCAGGAGTGTCACTAACATCCTCTTTGTAACAGCTGTGCAAGCCTGTTACATCCAATAGCCTCAGGGCCCACACGAGAAATGGGATTAGAGATATGCCTAACTTTACTACAGTGAGTAGTGCAATTGAAGGCAAGGGAATTCCTTATAGTAGTAAATTAAGCATGTGTATAAATTTGTGTAACACCAACAGTGCTGGGTGACAAATCAGGAGGAATAGGAATCAAACCTGGGACCTCTGGAGCTTAAAGCATAAGCCTCTGAACCTAGCATGTTAATCAACGCTGCCATAGGCTCATCAACATATACATGTGGCCCAGCCCCTACTAAACAGGGGACAGAGCGCCACAATGTGTGTGTGTGTGTGTGACATCTGCAGGATCAGGGCCTATGTATGAGCGCCACTCCATCAAAAGTGCAGCTGTATCTGCAGTGATGAGGAAGGTGCCAACTCTGCAGTTGACTCTACTTGGGCAGATCCTTGCATTTGCATGGAGTCTCATTAATGTCAATGAGTTTCCATGTAGGCAGAGGGCTCTGTCCATGTGCAGTCCATTTCAGGATCCGGGTCTAAGTGATGCAGCATCATACAGCCTGGCTTGATGATAGGAGCTTTAAAAACACATTCCCGAAGCATCTTTGAGGAGGGTGAGCTCGATACGGGGAATCTGAACCCTTGACACTAGGGATTCTCTGGCTCTCACCAAATACCAATTTCAAGGGACAGATGATGGCCCAGATATAGAGAACTGTGTCATTATTCCCTGAAATCAATGGAATAATCTGTTGTTAAAATGACAGGAAATCTATTTTTATCTAAGTTACCAGGGAAGGAATTTAATGTGTATAAAGTATTTTACCATAAATACTATATGGTATAAAATTAAATATCTCTCACCTTTATAGGTCCTCTTCTGGTTTACTCACAGTCTCCATCCCCCTGCTACCCTTTTCCCCATCAGTCTTAAAATTAGGACTTCAGGGCAGCCACAGACTTCAGTAGGGTACCAACTTCTAACTTTCCTTTGCAGTTAAAAAGCATTGAATTTTACTGTGCTGGCATTACGACCTGGTATCATACAGAGCATCTGGACTTAGGTAACAAGGCAATGAGTTAAGGAGAGAACTTTTTCCTTCAAGTGTCTTGCTTTTTGTGCATATAACCCACACAGTTTGCAATATATTATATATAAGGCCCTGATCCTGCAAGCACCATATATGCTTAAAGAAGAGTTTGCAGGATTGGGGCTTAAGTGTGACTGTATATATAACATACATACATGTGTGTACATTATGTAAATTCTAGAACAGAACTGATACTGATGCATAGGTTTTAAAACCAGAAGGGACCGTTAGGATCGCCTGTATATCACAGGTCACAGAACTTCACCCTGATTACTGTGGTTTCATATATCTAAGTACAACTGCTTGTGCAAGAGTATTTCCTAGCGCTGTGTCAGACTTCTGTAACGGGGATGGGATGTACTATCCATCTCGGACTCCGGGGCTCCTGGCCACTGGGGCAATGAAGACTCAAAAATCCTTCTCGTGCTTGTTGGTAAGAGTTCAGAGTCTGGCAGGAAAGCATTAGGGTCTGGTAGATCGAGGTAGCTGGAGCTCATTAGGTGACTAGGCACAGCTGGTATACAATATGTATACCTCATGCAGGAGGTGAAAGCTATGGAGTGTCTTGACTGTAGAAGAATCAGACTGTGGATCAGGAGTGACAGAGTTATAGAGTTTAAAGCCAGAAGGGGCCACCAGATTGTCTAGTCCAGGTGGTCTCAAACTTAATTGCACCGCGACCCCCTTCTGACAACAAAAATTACTACATGACCTGAGGAGCAGGAGGGGAGGCACCAAAGCCTGAACTTGCCCGAGCACCACCATTCTGGGGGGAGCCCAAGCCCCGCTGCCTCGGGCTGGGGGGGGGGGGCAAAGCTGAGCCCAAGGGCTTCAGTCGCAGGGCCTGTAACCCAAGCCCCGCCACGCAGGGCTGAAGCCCTCAGGTTCTGGCTTCAGCTTCGGGCCCCAGCAAGTCTAATGCCAACCCTGGTGCCCCCATTAAAATGGGGGTCATGACCCTCAGTTTGAGAACTGCTGATCTAGTCTGACCTCCTATATATCACAGGCCACCAAAACCACCCAGCAACTGAAAGTAGACCAAAATATTACAGCCCACAAGAGACTAGACTGTCATGTGCCACAGGCAGAAAATAGGAGGAACCAAGGTGCATGAGTGCCTGTGGGCTCTGCAATAGCAGGGAAATGAGTGATACACACCCAGGTAATCTTGGCCATAGACCTGCACCCACACGCTGCAGAGGAAGGTGAAAACCCCCAAGGCCACTGCTAATCTGACCTGGAGGGAAATTTCTTCCCAACCCCAGGGTGATCAGTTGGCCCTGAGCATATGAGCAATAACCAGCCAGCCAAAACCCCGAGAAAGAGACTGTTTGGTCCCACCTCAGAGCCCTGGCTCTCCCCAACCAATGCCCCATCTCCCACTGCAGCCATGCCTGATGGCTTCAGAGTAAGGTCTCTAGTTTATGATTGTTTGTTCCTTGGCAGAGGAGGCCTTCTGTTATGAGAGTGCTGTCTATGTGTAAATAGTTACGGTGTTGGTAGATGGTGCTCAAGAATATGTAGCCTTGTTCCTAGATTGTGTAGGAGCAGTAAAATGTGGCATTGTGCATCAAGTTGTTTCCTTTGGATAGATCTTCATATCAGCTCCTAACAGCTTCCTTTGGAAAGGTGTGTGTTTCCTCTGGAGAAAAGAGGAGGGTTAGTCCATGCCAGTTTTGAGGCAGTAAATCAACTCAAAGCCAGGTGAAACTTGCCTGGCTTAGAGTTTTGTTATGAAACAAATCTTGCTGCAAACTTTACTGGGTATTGTGAGCCTGGGCTAAGCAAAGAGTCACCTAAGGTGACATATGGCCTGAGGAAAGAAATTCTGTGATTGGTTTTGAACACTGCCACTCTGAAATTGAATAAAGGGTTGCATTAAGTCCATCATGTCTTGAAGCTCTTCTGACGGTCCCGTTCCTTAGCTAGCAAATGGTTTTAATTCTCCTAAAGGCAACATAAATGCTAGTTAGTTTGAGGCTGACCTACTGTGGAATGTTACTGGTTCCACAGTAGTAGTGAATTGTTACTTGCCTGCATGAAATGCACTTGTGTAAGCTATTTACATTAATAGGAGGAAAATCCCTGAAATTAATGTTCTTCTGTTTAAGAGCAAGTAGATAATTATTCAAACTACTCCGGACAAAGGTCGACTCTTTCAGTCTCTTCCCCAGATTCATGCTCAGTTTCCTCTTTCCTGTTCTCACTTCCACCTTTCAGTTGTTTGAAGTGAGGTCCTTCACACAGCTTGGTGGCATTTCTCTGTTTGGGTGTAATGTGATAACATTTGAACATCATATCTGATCAATTCCAACATTTCAGGGACTGTTCTAGACACCAAGGAACACAATCCTATTGACTTGGATGAAAATCAGAATGTCAGGAGCAGGAAATGGGGACATATAGAATCGCTGGCATCTGGTTAGCAGACTCAGCAGCTTCAGTCTGGTCTCTAATTGTCTGTAGATCAAAGAACCAGTTGATGGCAGCCATGAATGCCTTCCAACCTAACAACATCCCCATCTCAGTTCTGCCTATTGTCCCAAAATAGTTTAAAATGTTGGCACCCTGAATGCCTTCTCCCAGGCAGAAAGAAGAGATATAATAATGTGTGTGTGTGTGTGTGGGGGGGGGTAAGTGGGAAAAGAGAGTCCCTGGTATCATGGGGAATGGGAGCCACCCAGAGCCTCTGCCACAAACAGGTGGTATGTGGGGTTTCAGGGAGTTCCTACAGTGTATGTGTGTGTGTGTGGGGGGGGGGAAGGCACACACAGAGCTTTTATTGGGGTAGGAATTGAGGGATGCATTGTGTGCAGTGATCTTGGCCTGCAGAAGCTATGACGTGTGTGACGACCCCCCCACCCCCAGCATATGATTCTGAAAACATCCCTATTGTAACTTCCCTGACTTCAGTCACCTAAGACTGCCTGTGCCTGGTCTGTCTAAGATCATCAGAACTAGGCAACTTGCTCAAGTATGAAAATACAGTTTTAGTCCATTTGTTTCTCCCATTGATCTTAGAAGCTACTGAGGCTAAGAGAGAGGAACAAAGCAAGCGCCACTCTCTCTACTAGCCAAATGATCTGAAATAGATTAAAATAACTTAGATACAGGTCAGACCTAAGCCTCGAGAGGGGAAAATAGTGGTGTATGTCTGAGGATGAGACCTGGGAGGAAGAGACCACCTAAGGGGTGATGGTGGTAAGGATTTGAGAAGGCCACAAATTTAGTACCAGATTCTGGTACCCTTACTCATAATCCTGGGTAGTGCCTCGATATGCAAGTAGTCTCATTGATTTCAAGGTTACTATTTGCAGAGTAAACCCAATGGGTTTACCGGTACTTGTAAATTTAGATCTTTACTCACTTTGAGTTGTAAATCAGAATTTGGGCCTTAGGCTGATGAGTTAGTAGGGATGAACTGTGGCTAGTCTTGGGGCACATGTACATGATGGATGGAAAAGTGGCAGTGCTGCAGCTATGCGGATGTAGTGTAGATGCTTCCTACATTGACGGAAGGGGTTTTCCCATTGATTTAGGTAATCCACCTCCCCAAGTTGCAGTAGCTAGGTTGATGGAAGAATTCTTCCATTGACCTAGCCATGTCTGCACTGGGGGTTAGGCTGGTGTAATTACAGCTCTCGGGGTGTGAATTTTTCACACCCTTGAGAGACCTAGCTAGGTCAATCTAAATTTTAAGCATAGACCAAGGCTCACCCTCTGGCTTTAACATGAACGTGAGTTGAGTGTTTCTACTAGCACAGATAGTGCCTCAAGTTCTGCCAATTAAGCATGTGAAACAGTTAAATAGAAAAAAGCTTAGTATTATTTTTAAGATACTTACCTGAAGATCATTATGTAGATATGGTCCTGTTCTTACTTACACTGTTGTATATCAGGTGTAATTCCACTGAAGTAAACAGTTTAGTGTAAAAGAGATCAGTATTGGGCCTTGTAATCTATGCCATCACCATCTGTGAAAGGCTTGTACAGACTGATCAAGGAGGAAGAATACTTTGTGCTAATAGTTATAATTATGCTGAAGTACAAGGGTCAGTAGCAGTATTTGCAAATTGCCTAGCAGTTTGTTTTTCCCAGGAACAGAGAGAGCTTGTTGCAATGTAGACAGGCAAAAAGAATGGGAGAAAAAAACCTCTCCTTTTCCCTAGTTACATTACTGAAAGCTTGAACCTTTCCTACAATGCCTGATTATTAGAGCTGCCAAAAGCAAAGCATGTAGTCAGATTCACTTGCTTGTGACTTACAGCTGGAGGTGTGCACTGAAGCTGTGGAATTTCTGCGGAGCCATGACATTCAAGGGAAGGTGTACGTACTCTGTTTGTTTATAACCATGCTAGCCGAATACAGAAAAGACAGACCGTTATGAAGGAGCTCTCAAACAGAGAGGCAAAGTGGAGAGAAGATCGTTACTGATGTGCCCACAAAATGCACAAGAACGATCAGTTCAGGAATATAACTATGTTACTGTGTTTTGCTCTCAGCAAGAACTCACTGATGAGGGGACTGCTTCTTGAGAGGCGTCTTTAGGTTGTGCCAATAAATAACCCAAGCTTCAATCAAAAGCCCTTGATTCAGGCTTGACTCGGCATGTACATGAACTGTTTTCTCAGATCAGCTTCAGCTGGTATTTGGGGTTGTGCATGCTTGGCATTCTTAGTTACTGCTTTAGTGATCAGTGAAATTGCTGTCTATAATCCTGCTTTGTAACTTTCACAGGAAGTTCTTATTACGAGAGCATTTCTGGCATGCACTGCCTGATATAGGACCTCTCTGCATGATCAGTGGGGGATCAGGTGAATGAACATTGCTCACAAAACCATGTTATATGCAGAAAATTCAATTATGTGAATTGTGCTAGCAGCCAAAGTTTCTGACCATTGTGGGTATGTGTGTGTGTGTGTGTGTGTGTGTGTTTGTGTACATGTAAAGTATGGCCCCCATTACAACAGTAACTGAGTGCCTCTATCTTTAATGTATAAATTCTCAGATACCCCTGTGGGGCAGGGAAGTGCGATTATCCCTGTTTTACAGATGGCATTCTGAGGGACAGCGGGGGGTATAACCATAACTGAAAGTCAAATATTCATCGGACAATCTGAGCCTAAGAACTCTTCTCTCTCTGTTTTACTTTACTTGTCCAAGGACCTATGAGACGTTTGTGGCAAACAGGGATGTGAACTGAAGTCTCCTAAATCCTACACTTGTACTTTAACCACTGACCATCCTTCCTTGGTCCTTTAGTGCTAGACAACCACTGAGGAAGGCAATCCCTGCCCCAAAGAGCTTGCAGTTCAAATAAACAGAACTGACAGAGGGTGATGAGGCAAACCTCATCCCTTATTTGTATTTAGAGTAGTGATCAGGGTGATGGCGAGAACCATACCCAGTGATATCTTATCTATTCCAGATTTCAGTGTCGAGATGTGCATGCTGCATTGTAACAACATCGATTCCCGGGTAGCCTTGCCTGACTCTGGCTTGAGTTGCCCCTGACTCAACAAGGATTATCCGCTTTCATTCTACAGATACAAATGCTACAAGAGTTAACCAAGAGCAAGATAACCAAGACCCATACAAGCAAAAGGGGCACCACAGAATCCACAGACTAATTTTTTCTTCATCCCTCTCTTCTCTCCACCCCCACACACTGAAGCATTATGACTTCCAACGCAGCTTTATGGATGGGGGTGGGGGGGAAAACATCAGCAAAGCCAGAAGGAAAAAAAAAGCTACCAGGCTGGATAATGAGGTAACCACCGCAGAGCTAAAGTTAACCCGTGAGAGAAGAATTCTTAGACTCAGACATAGCAGGGGGCAGGGTGAGAGGCTTTCTAAAGGTTTTGCTTTGTACCCTCCTCCCACCTCCCCTAAATATTGAATAGCTGCATTTTCCAATGAATATTTGATTTTCAGTTGTGGCTACATCCCTCACAATAATTTTGCTCAAGTGGCAGGTTGCCAGTGCATTTTTCGGCGTTGAAGGTGACTGCTACCAGCCGAAGAGAAAGTACCTGTATAATAATCCTCTGCGCTTTGAGTCTGTGCCTTTGATTCAAGGTCTCAAAGTACTCTGCAAGGACTTTGATGTGTAACCTGGCTTTGCACCTCTTTAAAATGGATTCCCACCTAGACAATGAAAGGAACTTTCAGCAGGGCCTAAGGCAGCCCATGTGACCCATATTTCTTACTCCACTGGGAACTATGCTATGTGCTCAGCTTCTCTGTGAGAGGCAGGGAGTGGAAAGAATCCTATTGCTGCAGCCGTAGAGTCCATGTGGAGCTGTTCTGTCAGCAGGGCTCTCCGGCAAAATCCAGTTTGTTTTTCTCAGTATATTTGGAAGAGGGGGCGGAGTCTGCTTGTTTCAACTCTGGCTTGGGCAATTTGTGTACATGGCTGCTGAGGGGCGTCTCCAGAGCACGGCTTCTGGAATGCCTCTCCTTCCCCCAGCTGCAAAATGCGGTCTGGTTTACAGGGGGTGATGTGGGGAGCTCAGTTCCATTGTGTTGAGACTATGTAGAGCATTTTAGATGATGACAAGCCTGCAGATGTAGAGGAGAAAGAAAAGATTTTAGTGCAGCATCTTTATGCAGACCTCTTTCTCTGCTCCATTTTACTCCCCTTTTCTCCTCCTCACCAGCTGTGATGATTGTCATCCCTTTGTTTGGAATAGGAGGGGGGAGAACGACAACTGTTTAGTCTGTGTCTCAAAAAGAGATGATCTTCGATCCCACTTATGGGTTTTTCTTTCAGGCCTTTGCCAGGGCAGTCAAAGCTGATGCTGGCACAACTGCTATCAATGTGAAATCCAGTGACAGTGATTTAAACACAAAAGACATGGATTTCTCTCCTTATCTGCAAGGTAGGACACTTACTGTAGTAGTTCTCAGTTAGATGAACTTGGCCGGTAGGAGGAAGGATGATCATGTGGTGAAGGGACTGGACTGAGACACATGATAATCTTGGGCAAATCACTTAATCTAGCTATAACAATTAGGAGTCCTTGTGGCACCTTAGAGACTAACAAATTTATTTGGGCATAAGCTTTCGTGGGCTAAAACCCACTTCATCGGATGCATGGAGTGGAAAATTCAGTAGAGAGGTTTAAATACACAGCATATGAAAAGATGGGAGTTGCCTTACCAAGTGGGGGGTCAGTGCTAACGAGCTAATTCAATTAAGGTGGAAGTGGGCTATTCTCAACAGTTGACAAGAAGGGAGGGAAAAAAATCACTTCTGTAGTGCTAATGAGTTCAATGTAATGTAGGTGGCCCATTTCAAACAGTTGGGAAGAAGGTATGAGTAACAGCAGGGGGAAAACTAACTTTTGAGAATAGCCCACTTCCACCTTAATTTAATTGGCTCGTTAGCACTGACCCCCCACTTGGTAAGGCAACTCCCATCATATGCTGTGTATTTATCTCTCTACTGTATTTTCCACTCCATGCATCCGATGAAGTGGGTTTTAGCCCATGAAAGCTTATGCCCAAATAAATTTGTTAGTCTCTAAGGTGCCACAAGGACTCATTGTTTTTGCTGGTACAGACTAACACGCTACCCCTCTGAAACCTTAATCTAGCTATGTGTCAGTTTCCCATTTGTTAATGGGGCTATACTTCCTTTGTCAGTCTTATTTATTTAGACTGCAAGCTCTTGGGGCAAGGATTCTCACTATGTGTCTAGCACAGTGAGGTCCTGGCCTCCGTGGAGGCCTCCTGGTGCTATTGTAATATAAATAACTGAAATATTATGTAAATGTATAATATAAATTTGGGGGTTGGATCTTATCCCTCACTCCCAAATCTCCACTTATCCTTTCGATAAATATTTTTACACATCAAACACTCAACCAAACACACTTAACAATCAGGTAGAATATTGTAGAAAATGCAGTAATTTCACACATTACAGTAAAATGCTCTAACATACTTAATTTTCACTAGAAACAAATTGGTGAAGGAATTTCTTAAGCATTTGAGAGAATAATTGAAAAGATCATCAGATGCTAAATGAAGGGAGAAACTTCCTATCTTCTGCTGACAGTGTTTAAATGTGGCACAGTCTTGTAAATTGCATTCTTAAAAGTTCCTGTCTGTGAAACAATGGTGGAATGCTCTGCACTAAAAAACAGGCCATAGTCTGGTTTGAAGGCACCAGAAGTTGAGGAGGCATACATGCACCGGAATAGGGGCAGGGCTGGTTACGGGTGGATAGTGAAGGAAATGTCTGGTTCAACGTGCTTGTGGCAGGGGATACAAGAGACAACAGGCTCAGTATTAAAACGAGTTCTCCTGATCATGCTGGCAAAAAAAAGGAGAGGTACCACTTCCTCCCTTTCTTGGCTGAACTATAATGAGCAAAGATACCTTGTGTACTCTATCTCTGCCAGCCAGAACAGAATCAAAGGCACCCTATCTGCTGGCTTATTGCCTGAATAAGTTCTGCACTTGCATTAATATGTTTCCATTAGAGTGATGTGGAGGCTGGGAACGTTGTTTTGTGAAGAATGGTCTCAAGTTGCGGTGGGGGAGGTTTAGGTTGGATATTAGGAAAAACTTTCACTAGGAGGGTGGTGAAGCACTGGAATGGGTTACCTAGGGAGGTGGTGGAATCTCCATCCTTAGAGGTTTTTAAGGCCCGGCTTGACAAAGCCCTGGCTGGGATGATTTAATTAGGGTTGACCCTGCTTTGAGCAGGGGGTTGGACTAGATCAGTGGTTTTCAAAGTTTGAGTCACAACCCAGTACTTGGTCACGGAATGCAAGGCACTGGGGTCACCTTGCTCAGCACCCAGGGACCCTGGCAGCTGGCCAGTAAAAACTAGCAGTAAAACTAGAGTTCCTACCCAGAAGCGGCCAGCAGCAGGTCCGGCACATAGGCAGGGGGGCCACAGAGCTCCATGTGTTGCCCCCGCCCCGAGCACTGGCTCCACACTCGGCCAATGGGAGCTGGAGGTGGTGGTGCGTGTGGGCGAGAGTCACGTGGAGCCACTTGCGCACCTCTGCCTAGGATCCGGATCTGCTAGCCGCTTCCAGGGCACAGCGTGGTCCACAGTGCCAGGCCAGGCAGGAGCCTGCCTCTGCACCCCAGCTGGGCCACTGACCAGGAGCCGCCAGAGGTAAGCCCATACCCCAACCCTGTCTCCCAATCCCCTGCCCCAGCCCTGAGCCCCCGCAAACCCAGGGCCCCTTTCTGCACCCCAACCCTCTCATCCCTGGCCCCATCCCAGAGCCTGCACCTCCAGCCCAGAGCCCTGACCCCCTTCTGCATTTAGGGTGAGAAATTACTTCTTGAAACCAGTCTCTTTAAGAACTTATACTTAGTATGCGTGTTTTGTTTTATTTGCTCAGTAATCTGCTTTGTTCTGCTTGCTATCTCTTATAATCACTTAAAACCTATCTTTTGTAGTTCATAAACTTATTTCTTGTTTATAACATAACCCTGTTTGTGCAATCCATATCCCAGGGGAAGAGAAGGGGGGTGGGCAGAAGCTGTGCATATATCTCTTCACATTGAGAACTTTCTATACAGCGCAAGACAATATACCTTTGGGTGGGCACCTGAGTGATGGGGCAAGTCCCTTAAGCTGAGTCTTCCCAGAGCTGATCTCAGTGTCTGTGTCATTCTGCAGCTGGGCTGTGGCCCTGCCTGTGTGTGTACACTAGAGGAGGTTTAATAGCCTGGCTCAGCAAGACAGGGAAAAGGGGGCCCAGGCTGGCGGAACAGGCAGGCTCAGTGGTATCCCAGTACATCAGGTGGCACCTTAAAGGGGGGCAACCCGTCACAGTGAGCATAACCCTTTTCAAACTTAATACTGAGTAAATAAACTGCAGGTGTTCAAAATATTTCAGAACTACACTGCAAACAACAAGAACTTTAGACTGCCTGAACGTTGATAACATGAAATTAAATGTCAAATTCCATTAGCATGAATGAGACCAAACACCAGCATATTGATCTGCAACTTGCAAACTATTGGCAGCATGCTATAGAATGTTAGAGGGGCACAACCACCATATCTGGATGTCTGACTTCTTATATAAATTGCCATAAAGTCTAGAGGTGGGATTTTCCAATGTGGCTGACCTTCAGTAAGACTTTTATGCATGAGTCCCTTATAGTGAGTTTCTTAAAAATGCTTAGATTAAGGGCTTCCATGTTCTGTGCTTTACTTGTATTGAATCTCGGTGCATCAGTGTGGCCATTTAATACGAGTAAAAATAACTTAACCTTAAGCAAATGATCTCCTTTTACTGAGACCATCTCATCTAAGATAAAAGTATTTATTCCATAAATGAAAGTCATGTTGCCCTAATGACTGGTGTTTCAGTTTATTAACCACTGCATCTCCTTTATTAGCACATTCTGGTGCTAATATAGGGAAAGCTCTAATTATTACACCCTGTCTAAAGTTCTTAACTTCCAGGTGCTCATGAAATTGCTGTCTTTGTACAGGACCCCATTACTAACTTTCGCTTTATTGGTTTTTTGGTTCCACTTTCAAATGTTTTACTGACTTAAGCCAATACAGAAAATCAGCTGAGTTATATTTCACCTCCTCTACTTCCCTTAACTCTGAGATAAATTTACAGTTGCCTTATATTCGATTTGGGTGCAGATTATTGATTTAGACATAGGGATCCAATAAGGCCCATTATATAGGAAGAAGTGCAGCTGGAGAGGGAGATACAGCTGTTCAATCTACTTACTGCGTGTTTATCTACCAATAATGGTGAGAGTGGGGAGGAAAAGGACAAAAGCTAGACAGCAACAAACACATCCTCAGAGCAAGTGGGAGGGAAAGACCAATAGAAACACATAGTAACTGTACAGCCCTTTAGCCCTAAGCATATTACCATGACCAGGTGAATATGGAGTATTGCATAAGAACACAGACTGGAATTCTCAAAAGGGCCCAAGAGACTTAGGTGCCTTCATTCCATTGACATTCAATAGAAGTTTAATTGCCTTAAGCTCCTCTGAAAATCACAGCCATAGTTATTCTAGATATGTAAGGAACTTTATACAATAACCTTATCTGTGTTTCTCAAGCTTTCAAGTGAAAGAGTATTTCAGCTCCTCAGCTTATTACAGGGGTGGCCAAACTAACTGGCCCTCGGAGCTGCATACGACAAGCTTCAGAAGTTCAGGAGAGGGGGCAGGCCTGCCGGGGTTTGGGGCTTCCTATCCTCACTGGACAGACGCCAGAGCAATGCATAGGCCCAGCTCGGTCACATGATGCTGCTGGGCCCCCTCCCTGCATGGCAGCTGCTGGAGCGGGCAAGTTGGGAGCTGTGGTTGTGAAGAGAGGCAGCAGCAAACAGCTGGGAGATGCCAGGAGAGCCGCTGCTTTTACTGTTGCCCCTCCCTGCAGTTCCCAGATGTTTGCTGCTGCCTCTCCACAGGGAGCTAACACCTGGAAGCTGCAGGGAGGAGCTGCTGCAGGTAAAGGGGGGCATGAGTCAAGCTGTTGGGGGGAGTGGGGGACCTTTAAATTGTACCCTCCCCACTCTCAGCTGGCACCAGTCATCTCTGGCAGAAGACCCTGCCTGGTGGTGGGGCTAGAAGACCTGAGTCCGCCCCCCCGCCCCCGTCTGGTAGGCAGAGAACGGGGGAGCCATGGGGGTCTCTGCAAGCTGCACTTTCACTATAAAAGAGCTGCATACAGCTCACGAGCCGCAGTTTTGCCACCCCTGGCTTATTATATACTTGGCCTTCCATCCACTGTCTCAAATCCCATTACAAATACTAAAGAGCGGAGTCACAAAACCTACCTTCCAGGGTTAACATGTTACTCCGCTTTCACAGACAGAGAGGGCACGTGACTTGTCCACTGTCACACAAGCAATCTGTGGCAGAGCCAGGAAAAGTGCCCCGCTTTCCTAGTTCTTTGCTTTAGTGACAAGCCTTCTCTTTCCCTTAAAATAAATCAGCCACCTAAATTGCTACATCCACATTACTAGAGCTCAGAAATGGTACCCCAGCTTCAGTGAGTCAAAAATCTTTCCTCCAAAAAAAATGTATTTTTTTTTAAATGGCTTTACATCAAAATGGACATTTTTGTTTTTCTGGCAACTAATCCCTGAATCTCTTTGTTTTAAAGCAAAACACTTTTGGTTTACAGTTGCTGAAAACAACAATGTTTAAATTTTGAGTTTTTATTAAAAAACAAAAGCATGACTATAGGCTGCATGGCCATCTCTCACTGTCTGTCTTTGAGGGAGGCCACACCTCCTCGCTGAGGTGAGCTCAAAGGGGGTGGGGGGCAGATTAGTTACACCTAGTGTCTGGTCCTCTGGCTGGGCAGAACAGTACAGCAGTCGGAGTCCCAGGCCCTCAGCCAGAGTGGGGCAGCAAGCAGGGCAGAGCGGCTAAGCAGTCTAGGAGCCCCAGGTAAGGGTGAGCACCAAGCACAGTCTATGGGGCTCAGGCCAGGGTACCCAAGGAGCACAGGTCTCCTGGCCTAAGGAAGGGGAGTACTTCCACCCCAGGGGTGAGGTAGGAGGGGGGACACAGGTCCACACATCCCAGTCCAGAGCCCTACAATGGCAGAGTGGTCCACCACTGGGTCAGCAGGTATCTGCCCACAACACACTGACCTTGTATCAAACCAGCTCCCAACCAGACTGTTGCCTGGTTTCCCTGGTCTGCTTCCTACTCTCCCCCTTGGGTCTACCTGCATCTGTCATCTCAGGGAGATCTGGCCAGTCCTCAGGCAGCAGCCTGGCAACTCCTCAGCATCTTGGTCAGCCAGTGGTCCGGGGAATTTTGGCCAGTCCTCAGGAGGCAGCTCCTCTGCAGGCTCCAGCAGCAGGCAGGATGCATCCATCTCCTGTGGTGGCTCCAGTCCAAGTGAGCTGCAGGGCCCGCTTTTTGTACCTCCCCTTCCTGTCCCACGCCTCCGCTTCCGGCAGGGCAAATGTGGCTTGGTTTGGCCACCAGGGGGCGTGTTGTGGTCTGTCCCTGTCACTCTCTGAGGGAGGCCACACCTCCTCACTACAATGACGAAGAAAACCTTTTTTTAATCTCAAAATGTTATGGCCGGGGGTGGGTGGGAGGAGCAGGAATCACTTCCCAAGCAGTTCTAGCAATCTAGCCTTTGGATGAAAAGCATATGAACATCTCTCGAGTCTGTCATATGCATAAATGTAATAATGCTCCATGAAACAATGTTGTTTTTCAGCAGAATTCAGATTCCAACAATTCAGAACATAACAGTAATTCCAAAGAAAACAGAAAATGGAACTAATTGGCCAGACAATAGGAAGATCCACAAACATTACCAGGGATACCACATGCTGTACAAAGCTTCAGCCAAAACCTGTTTTTCAATCCTCATCAGAGGAATGTGAATCTTATTCAGCTGGCGAGAAGCCAAAATCCATCCTAGTAAGGTTTTTTTTTTTTTTTCCTTTTACATAATCCTGAATTTAGGCTAATATATAAACCAGCTGCAGTGGGGTGCTTTTTGCAGGATGGCTTCTCCTGAACTATGGACTGCACAGCAATGCACAGTTTGGATCAGATCAGTAAATTGTTCTCATCAACCACTGGGTTTCATGTCTGCTTCTAAGCATCTGTGTGCCTTTTCCTATGGTTGCAGAAATGAGGCCCCAGCATCGTTTTAAGAGACGTTCTAGAGGAAGGGGCAAACCTCTTTCCCCTCTGGCTCTCACTTTCTTTGTCTCGGATGTTATGGCTTGTCTTCATTTATGATTTTGAATAGGGATCCTCCACCACTCATTCCCCCAAAAGCTGGTTTGGTGCAATCTGCCCCTTGCACCATCTTTGAAATAAGCCTTTGGGAGCAATGCAGGCTGTCTGTGGCTTGTTAGAGTTATCACCCTACTTAAATATGTGAAAGGATGGCTTAGAGGCCTTGGGTTCACTGGATCAGGAACCATAGGTTCAAATCCTCAGGTGTGTTGAGCCACAGTTCTTTTGAAGTGGACAAACTGAGTCTAAGCAACCGTCTGTCTTCATGATTTGACCTTAAGCATGGTGTTCCATCTGTGTTGCACGCATAGTAAAGACCCCATGGCATAGTTTATAAGAGAGAGGATCTGCTTGTATGCTGGGCCAAACATGTCCTCTTCCCGTTGGCTTAGTGGAGTGTTCCGGTTGGCTGCTGTACTTCAGTTCTGCATATTCTAGTTTTTGAAGGGCTTTGGGATGAAAGACAACTCACTTCCCTAGGGAAATGTTTCATAGTTCCACAGTCGCAGGGATACAAACCTGAGAAATCTTCATTACACTGACTTTCCTCTCTCTTTTCAGAGTGTAAAGAGTCCCTTAAACTGTACATCAATAGGCTGTCGTTAAAGAACGTAGTAAATTGTATTTTAAATTGGCATACCACGGAGCATCTCTAAAGTGTCTCTAACTAGCTGGCAACTAAGTCATGCTCTCTCTTTTTCTCTTCCCTTTTATGAGGTGAGATATACAGTACCAGAGACATAACACTCAAAGGCTTCTAATCCTGTTTAGTGTGTATTTTTTTCCTTTCAGATGAAGACAAGTTTCATTACATGGCTACAAACCTGTATTTTTCCATTCACCGGTTGCTACTGGTGTTGCCCTTATTTTTTTTGTTTTTGTTTTAGAAAAACCAGATGGCTTTAGTGTTGTTTACTTCAGGAAACATTTTGAGCATTCAATAATAAAGCTGAGAGGAAATCCTTTACTTCCTTTATGCCTCCTAGCTAGTAACCACATCAATATGAAGTGAGGATGCTTTTGGGTACTGACCCAGTGTCACAGTTCAAAACACAACCATAAATACTTTCAAGATGTAGTCTTGAATCAGACTGGTGGTTAAGGAAAAGCCAGTGCTTCTTGGAAAAAAATTCTTTCCTTTCTGCAGCCAGTCTCTAAATGGCACTGGCATCTAGCAATTAACATACAAAGGCTTTTGTAGCTGCTGGATCATTTTTCATGTCAATAAACACATTCCTTTGCTTTTCAGTGCCATGTTTAATAATTCTCATTTCCTATGGTGGAAAAAAACTCTTGTGCTGTATTTGTATTACACAAATTACATGGAAGAAATGCCATATCTGATCAAAGTTATTAAATAAATCTTTGCATAAATCCCTTTTTAAAAATCTAGTTTGCTGTTGATAAACAGTATCTTATCTAGAAAGAGCAGAAGCATTTGGTTCCTAGTTATGCACGGTGGATTTCCCCCCCCCCCATCCAAGTTTAGCTGGCAGGAAAGGTTTACAGGCTTCTCCTAAACTATCTATCATCTTGTGAACTAGAGTCTGCCTTTAAACAGTGAATGAGGTTTGTTTAAGGTTCACAGGTTTAACTGTCAGTCTCACAGCTAATGTTTCAGAATGCTTTGCTCTCGTGTGGGGCACAAGGTGGAGTCAGGAAAACTGGGTTCTGTTCCTGGTTTTGCGGCTGAGCAAGCTTGGGTAAGACACTTTTGGCTCAGATCCTCCAAGGTATCTAGGTTCCCAAGGTCCACTGATTTCCATGGAAGTTAGGAGCTTAAATACTTCGGAGGATCTGCACCTTGTGTTCCCTTTCCCACCCTATATTTAGTGGAAAGAAGAACCAAAAAAGGAATGAAAGTTCTTTGTGTGTGAAGAGAGGTTCTAGATCTTCAGAGCCTGATCCAAGTCCTACTAGAGTCAATAGACTCCCGCTGATTATGGGACTTGGATTGGATCGTTAGTGAGGAAAATAAATCCAACTTTTCGCCTCCTTTTAATCAAAGACAAAACAAAATTGCAGCCTTTTTCCCCACACAACAAGGCCTCACTGTTGGTAACATTCCAGAGACCGAAATCCCTGCACTTAACTCTAAAACAAGTTTGCCACAATAACGTCATTACATTTTATTGACTTAAGCGTTTCCACAAGTGGAGAAAGAGGATTGTTGAGAAATTGGGGTGGTTGTTTGTAACGGCGACAGACTCCAGTCGTCGACAAGCGAGATCGAACCGGGGACCGCTGGAGCTTAGTGCATGAGCCTCTACCGCATGCGCTAAAAGCCAACTGCCTATTAGCTAAGGCCGTAGAGCTGACCCCTTTAAACTCTCTAAGTGGTCTCGGTGCCACTCGATGGCACAGAACACCACACTCAGAAGGTGTGCGGTTACACGTGCACAGTGTCACTTCTGAACCATAATCTGGGTTTGTGGAATATGCAAAACCTGATGAAACTGATGTAACAAATTCATTGTATTAGCCATATAACAGCAGGCTTCATAGTGGAAAGCTGTGTGATGAAATATTTTGGAGAGAAACTAAAACATATTAGAGGAAATGCCTTCAAAGTCTCCAAATCAAGATGTGTGGTTTTTTTTTTTTCTTGTCTGCAGTACATATCCCTGAGCTCTTTTGATTTAATATTCATTAGACAAAGCTGTCTGGTCTGTGGTTATGATTACAATGTATTTACCAAGAGGTTGTAACTTAACTGTTAACAAAATATTGCTCTTAATATGTAGCAGTTGATGTGCATTCAGTCCCCATCTCAGATTAAACATCCAGAGAGGTGTGTCACTGCTTTCAAGGTATTTATATCCTTTGTGCAATTTCATTCAACCAGGAGTCTAGCACAGCCAGGTGCAAAACATATGGAATAGCTTGCAAAAGCCTTTTCTTTTGCATGCACACTCAGTCAGTAAATTAAATGGAATATCTTGCAGTCATCAATATAACTTGTTCCAAGTGAGATATGTAGTAGTTACCTGTGCACAATACAACTGCTTTCCATACATGTTGTTGTGGAATATATTTTACACCGATCTTCTTTTCCCAGAATTGATTTCTGCAACTGATTTAATTTGCCTGCTTTTAAAAACTTTTATGAATGTTATGAAAGTGAGTAATATCAAAATATGATACAAAAACTTTAAAATGTCTGCTCCCACATATAAGGATTTAGATGCCTAATTAGGGGCCTAAATATTTCTGAGCATATATTGCATCCCCAGAGGTATAATAATAATAAGCAAACACAGAAGAGTATTGCCACATTGCTTCATGACTTTGTCTGTGCAGATGCAGATTTTCAGAGGTGATGGGTGCATGTGAAGATGCATCCTGTTTTTTTAAAACTGTAGCAGAACAACCAGATTGGGGCCGGGGGGGGGGGGGGGGAAAGAAATATGGGAAGGGTCTAGGCAGAAGCTCTACATTGAAACCGAAAGATAAGAGCAGCACAGTGTTACTGATAATAATACTATGGTCCTTCTTATGAAAAATGACTCCCTCTCTGATTCATTACTATTGTCACATGACAACAGCCTCAACTCTCATTGACATTACTGGGAGCTATGTGGCTCTGCAGTAGAGCTGAACCACACCTCTCCCATTGACTTAATTTTGCAAAAAAATTGTCCCATTTCCCCCCAGCAGCACTATTCAGCACCTCTGAAAATTAGGACACTTTTGTCTGGGTAGCTACAAGCCAATTTAGAAGCTTTAGGCACCCAAGTTGAATTAGTTGACTTCAGTGGGAGCAGGACTGGAGCCTTCGTGCCTGGGGACCCTTTGGGATGAAAGCTGCACTATAAATAAGTGACCATTAAAAATGCTCACAAAACTTGGTTCTGGGGACAGACCTGGAGCCACAAAGTTGAGGGGTAACCTGATCTTGCCATTTGTGCTGGGTTTAGCTCCAGTTGTGATTGATCGTGGCAGCAGGTTTGTGGAAGGGCTTACAACTGAACAAACCGAATTGCTCCTGTTTCCTTTGCACTCATAGCTAACTTGTACAAGCTAAAAATCTCCTGAGACCTAAAATCAGCTTCCACCACCTTCCCCAGCATGTGCTCTTCAGCCAGCATTGAAATGTAGTTGTTCATGCTGTGTGACTATAAGTCTTTGCTTCCCCTTCCTTTTCTGGTGCTAATGGTGACTGAATTTGCACTTTTGAGTTTAGCTCCACTATCCTGTCTGGCCCATGTGGGTTTGTTTGTGTTACTGCACTGACCGTACACCTCTAATCCATACTCACAGCAGGAATTTGCATATCTTCCAAACTGAGATTTCATCTAGTCCATTTCTGAGTTTAATTAATTTCTTTGATTGAAATTCTATTTTCTTAGGAAACAAGAGGCAATAAAAGAATCTGCCCAGAAGCTTTGGTTTGGGTTTTATTTATTGTACTTTTTAAACTGTAAACAGTCAAATGTCTTTGAATTATCGCTCAACCTCATTTGGTTTTGTTCTGACCTTGAGCAATACATTTTTAGAGCTCCTGCTAATGGATGTTTTAAAATGATGACAATGAAATATATTAGATTCTTTGATAAGGAGACCGATCCTACACTGCATATTATTTTAATGTTATTCTACAAAATAACCATTATAATACCATTATTTTTTACTTGGTCTTTTTTTTTTGTCAATCAACATTACATCAATCTACATCTAAAATATTTCCCCATTTGCACAAAGCACATTTCTCTGCCAGGGGTAATGTAATGACCAGGCAATGACCCTCATTTTTATGTTTCTCCTACTGTGAGGAGGAATTGAAGACAAAATGTAGAGTGCTAATAGCTGTAGCTCTAGTCAATCTAGCAAATCTAAAGAACTCAGCCATGGGACACATTTAAATATTACAACAGTTGTATGTGCGTGTATGTATGTAACCAATATTTGATGCTGCCTTTATCCATTTAAACAGTTAGTACATTATATGTCCTAATCTTAAAGCTCTCTGTCTTATCATATGGAGTGGATACCTTCCCCTATTTGCATTTAGGTTGGAAATGGATAATCACAAAGGACCATCCTCTAAAACAGAGGTTCCCAAACTTTTCTTATTGCATACCCCCTTCCAGATTTACCAACGTACCCCCACCCTTCTTGTCACTGATACGTTGTGTGTTCTCAACACGACCTGTCTTTAGCCATCTGTCCATATTTCACAGTTATGTACAGATATATAGCGCGATGTAGACAACTGAGCTCCCCCCACCCCCACCGACTAAGTTCTCAGCTCAGTTAGACTGGACAGTTGCCGGGCAACTGAACCCGGGATCTACAGTGATTGGAGGTGAGGGCTCTGCACATCAGCGTTTCTGTGTATCTATGTCCTCATGGGTACATCTTGAAGTAAATTGACTACCGTATTTTATATAACAAATTCCCATGGAGTTTTAAAGCTTTGTCTGAATAGCCTATTATGAAAATGCAATAAGTAAAATAATAAATAAAATACACCATTATATAATTTTTCCCATGTACACCTATGCCCCCCTCCCCCCGAGATGTCTTGTGTACCCCAGGGTATGTGTACTACAGTTTGGGAACCCCGACTCTAAAACAACGTCTGCTATTGATACTGCTGTTGTTTTATGGGCTAATCCTGCAGGATACTGAGTGCAACTAGCTAAAACCCAGGTCTGCAGAGCCTGGGATGGCTGATGTTCCCACAGTGCCACGTAGAGCTACAACCAGGAAGTACTGTGGAGAGTACACACCTACCGCATAAGGGATCCAAGGTGCAAGTGCTCTGTGGCCCTCTGATTGGCCAACCACTCTATTTAACCCTGGAAGGTGCCCCAAGATGTTGTCCGTGCAGCAAAACAGATTCTGGGCCTGCTGTGACTCCATACCTGTCCCTGAACCTATACTGTCTTTGGTCTGACTCAAACCCTGCTTCCTGATTGCCAGCCTGGAAGTACCTCCAATCTCTAGTCTTTGACCCTGATTCTTGCTTATTGAATGCGGCTCTAGCAATTCCTCTGACCCCCACTCACCAACTATGGACCTGGATGTATGGACTCCAGCTCAGCTATAATCGCTGGGCAAGACTGCCTATGCCCTGGTTCCTTACGCTCTGCATAATTGGGTCCCATAGTGATCTCATTTGTGCTTGCAAAAATAACAATTATTAAAATGAGATTATGGGAAAAGCCAGACAGGACCCAACCCTGCAAGAAAATGAGCATCTCATGTCCTGCGCTCAGTGCCCAAAAGTTCCACTGGCCTCATGAGTTGAGGGTGCTTAGCATGTTATCAGTAGTTTCCAACTAGTTCAAGTGGGGGAAACAAACAAACAAAAACCCTGACAACAACAGAAAAGAGCTTTTTGTGATTACCCACAATCTCTTTTTTTTTTTTTCTTTGAAATTTTCTGACCAGCATCTTGGAAGACAGATCCCATAGACTCCAGATTTGGGTTTTCATTTGCTGGCCCAGTTACTCAACTTGTGTCAACAGTGGTAGCTCTGTTGGCACTATGACTATTTATGCCATCAGAGTAACTGTCTCTAGCAAAGAAACAGGTAACGCTTGGGGTGAAAGCAAAGAATTGTGTGGCAGGAAAACCCGGAGTTATACATAGTGTGTTCTGAGATACTGATTTAATATATAACCTTGGGCAAGTTTCTCATCCCCTTTTGTGCTTCAGTCAGCTTGGCTGGAAAATTGGGTTAAAAAGAAAAACCTTACAGAAAACCAGCTGCTTCAGTGGAGCAAAGCTTTCCTAGGTAAATACATTTAAAAAAACAAACAAACTACAAACCATCCCATACTTGTCTAGCTATTCTATTTTCTAAAGCACATTATAGTCTGCAACTGTAGTAGTTGCTAGTATAACTGCTTTGGGAGTGTGGGCACACACACCTCTGCCTGACAACCCCTAGGACTGGGATTTCAGCATTATCTTGAAGTCTTCACAGAAATTACTTCAGTGATCTCCATTTAATCCCTAGTGGGCAGT
The DNA here is from genome assembly GCF_013100865.1 of Trachemys scripta elegans. Classification (NCBI taxonomy): domain Eukaryota; kingdom Metazoa; phylum Chordata; order Testudines; family Emydidae; genus Trachemys; species Trachemys scripta. The sequence continues at coordinate 110,696,360 of NC_048304.1, forward strand.
GATCCATACTGGAAACCCTTCTTGCATCAGTTGACACAATTAACAATTTCTGATTCCGAGAGTATCTTCTGACTGAGAAGAAGGGGCTGGAAAATTTCTCCTATAGAAGTTTGCCCAAGTCTGAGTGGAACTAAATGGTAAACGGTGTGGGAAAGCTTGTACTGTGCAGCTGGCTTTGAGCCAGGCCTAGGGGGATTAAGGAAAGTTTAGTTTATCCTCCCTGGGAGGAAATGTTCACCCACCTGTCTGCCAAAAATAAAACAGAATATTGGGCATAACTCCAGCTCAGACCCTTTCTGGACTAGCTGCATTAGATCTAACTTGCATTCTTTAAAAAACCACCCCAACCCCAAAGCATGCAATTTACCCACTCCTGTAAGCAACTGACCTTCCTGTCACTAAGTCAAATGATCTCTGTCAGTATGACTCTTTTATGATCTTGCTAATGAACTCCACAGTTTATGCTTCTTGTCTGATTAGTAATGCCAGAGAATTAACCATGCAGAGATAATTCATTAGTCTGAGCCACAGTTCTGGGTGAATATATTGTCCCTCTCCCCCCCCCCCCCCCCCTCCTTCCCCCCGCCCCCCCCCCCCAGCTCCCACCCACACTTGTTTCTAAAATCTGAGATTTTCTAGAATTTTTTTCCAAGGAAAAGTTTCACAGGATTTCCTGTACATGTACGTGTTTCCTCCCCACCCCACTCCCCCAATCAAAGTACTTAATAGGGCCACCGTGGAAAGTATTACCAATTTAGGGGAAGACACAGAGTTTTGAAGGTGTAATTTCCAGTGTTCTGGGCAGTCAGCTTTTGTCACTGTGTAAGGCTCATACAAACCAATGAAAATAGAAAACTCCAGCTCCATCACTCGCTCGGACTTGCAGTACCACGGCATGTAAAGACATGCTGAACAGCCTCTGGGCACTACTGTGACAATATTTACATTACAATATTTTGTAAATTGTAAAAAACTCCAACTTTCCAGAAATTAAGTTTAGTTTAATCTGTTTGCTGGTTTCAATGTGTAGTTAAGATATAGAAACAGTACACTCCCAATTATCCGAATAGCATGGCGGGCCTGGATTTTATTCAGCTAATCGGGAGTTTGGATAATCCAGGGGGCAGGAGCGGCGGTCTGTCACAGCCTCACACACTCACTCATGTGACAACAGGGCTGCAGAGGGCTCTCTGCATTGCCATTCCTGCCCTCTGTTTCTGCAGGTGTAAGGTGTAGTGGGGACAGTGCGGTCCTGGCAGAGCAGAGACCCCCACCAGGACTCTGCCCTGCCAGGACCACAGCCTTCCCTGGACCTTGTGCCGGCAGTGATTGAGTATTGCGGGGCCCGCAGCAATACTCAATCGAGCCCTCTGCAGCTCCGCTATCATGGCCCTGTTCACTCACTCACGTGACAAGGGGGCTGCAGAGGGCTTCCTGCGGGAGCCATTCAGCAGCAAGATGACTTCCCCCGCAGCTGGGGGTCTCTGATCTATTATCTGAACTTCCGCATTTTCTGAATCCCATGGGAGACAAGGAAGCGATTCGGATAATGCAGAAGTTTGGATAAAAGGTTTCTGGAAATTTGGGAGGATTCTGTGTAATAAAAAGGCCCTGGAGAAATACATTGTACAAGTCAACAGGACAATTTCGCCATTGGTATGATGGGGTATACAAACCACACATGAGGCAGGAAGGGGTAAATGAGAGCCTTTGGGCTCAGTCAGGCCTACCCTGCTTCACCTGTGAGAAGTGTCAAGTCTGGAGGGAGAGGTTAAAAGGGGGAAAGCCTAGGTTCAGTAGGAGCTGATCAAAATCTTGAATGATGGTGTGGCTGAGGCCAGGACTATTCTGGGACTGCTTGAAGGGAGGCCTAGCTGGGGCCAGAGGATAACCACAGACTGCTAGAGCCTCTTTAGGTGTGGGAGGGTAAGTAGGTCTGGCATGGGCCCTTTACTTGTGTTTTTGGAACCCAGAGTAGAGGTAGGGCTGGTGTTCCCCTACTGATGAAAGTGGCATGGAGGTCTCTGAGCCAAAGGCTGGAAAAGACTCTTAAGTATGAAGTTGGTCTGAAGAACTGTCATGGAGCTGCTGGACTAGACTCATAGGACTGGAAAAGACCTTGAGAGGTCATCTAATCCAGTCCCTGGCACTCATGGCAGGACAAAGTATTATCTAGACCATCCATGACAGGCTTTTGTTTAACCTGCTCTTAAAATATCTCCAGTGATGGAGATTCCACAACCTCCCTAGGCAATTTATTCCAGTGCTTAACTACCCTGACAATTAGGAAGTTTTTTCTAATGTCCAACCTAAACCACCCTTACTGCAATTTAGAGATGTACAGGATTTGCTTTACCCTGGAACGATGGGAGAACATGTGACCACGCTAGAGGGCTGAGTCATGAGAAGTAGACCACAGGACCAGAGTGGCTGTCGGTGGTAGGTGAGGGGGGTTAGGGGGAGGAAGGCTGCCTGAGAAGGAGAGCCTGCTGTGCCACACCCCACCATGAGGGGGCATGCCAGCTGCTGAGTAATGTTAGCTTAGTGGGCCTGGCCAGACTCAGTAACATCAATGGAGTTGTACCAACTTATGCCAGTGGTGAATTTAAACTGACATTTTGGTGAAGGGTTGGTGCAAACGTGTGTTCCTTGCGCACCCCAAACTCCCAGAGAAATAGGTATGTGCTATAAATCTGACAAAGATAAAGGTATAACAATGGCCAGTGTGTCTTGGAATCATTAATGTGGTAGAGTCTGCCTATGCAACCCAATGCTCGTTGACTCAAAGAATCTTCATGCTGGAAAGTATCATTTCTGCAAATATAATTATATGCCTCCTTTGGTTATGATTCTTGTTTACACTGACTGCATAGAATGCTTGGCACATAAATTCTATCAGGATCTCTCTGTGACTACTTTCCCCCTGCCTAACACATGCTCTTCTTACACAGACCCTGTTTCTCCAGAAAAGTGGCCAGGATCTAATTAAGGGGAAGAAGGGATATTTATGCACATACTGGATGGCTCAGAGGAGTAATAATTGGCTACAGGGCCTTTCACCTCTAGTTTGTGGATCTGAATGCAGATCAGCTTGGATAGCGACTTTTAGTGTCATTACCATCTGACAGCTGTTTTCCATATGAAATTAGTTGGTAGTTCCAGTGCAGTTTCTAGTGCACAAGGAAGCAATATCAATAATTACTACCTCAATGGCACTAATTAGCACCCTTTAATATCAATGTAATTTAAAGTTGCTTAATGAATATGGTTCATGTATAAGTGGTTCATGTAGAAACAACATTGTGATCACTGTGTGTTTTTATCAAAGCTGACATGTATTGATGTTGGAAATGAATGTGGACATAAGTTTGTAAGACCAGAGAGCATTTATCAGGCAAAACTGATCGAGAGTGCAGTAAGAAGGTTTTTGTTGATAAGCTATGCCCAGGATCCACCTCACTCCTAGTTTCCAGACAAGCTCTGGCTGCCGTGACAAGCCTTTTGAACCTGCCAGCATAGCCTGTTCCAGATCACAAAGGTGCAGTAATCAGACGGACCCTGTCACCAGAGTAGTAGTTGTAGTCTGTGCTGGTGGCTGTGGCATAAGAAGTTCTGATGCGCAGCCATTAGGTGCCTTTTCTCACCTGTTCTACAGGAAAGAGTGATGTTGTGTGGCTGGAGGGGCACTGGTAAAAGACACAGTGGCTGAGGATTCACTGAGAACTCTGGCTGCAGTTCTCTAGAACGCTAGTCAGTTGCAGTCTCTGGCACCCCAACAATGCAATAGCTGCAGGATGTAGTCTGATTCCTCCTTCTGAAGGGTCACAAAGATATCAGGACTAGGAAGAGAAACATACTTTGGGGGGCTTTTCCTTGCTTATAACCCCTGCCCTTCCCTTCTTTCCATCCAGCTCCCTGGCTGTGCTGCAGATTCTAACAACATAAGAAAAGCCATGTCAGACCAAAGATCCATCTAGCTCAGCGTCCTGTCTTCCAACAGTGGCCAATGCCAGATACCCCAGAGGGAATGAACAGAACAGGTAATCATCAAGTGATCCATCCCCTATCGCTCATTCCCAGCTTCTGGCAAACAGAGGCTAGGGACACCATCCCTGTTCATCCTGGCTAATAGCCATTGATGGACCTATCCTCCATGAACTTATCTAGTTCTTTTTAGAACCCTGTTATAGTCTTGGTCATCACAACATCCTCTGGTGAGGAGTTCCGTATGTTGACTGTATGTTGTGTGAAAAAAGACTTCCTTTTGTTTGTTTTAAAACTTCTGCCTATTAATTTCACTTGGTGACCCCCTAGTTCTTGTGCTATGAGAAGGAGTAAACAACACTTCCTTATTTACTTGCTCCACACCAGTCATGATTTTATAGACCTCTATCATATCCCCCCTTAGTTGTCTCTCTTCCAAGCTGAAAAGTCCCAGTTTTATTAATCTCTCCTCATATGGCAGCCATTCCATACCTCTAATAATTTTTGTTGCCTTTTTCTGAACCTTTTCCAATTTTAATATATCTTTTTTGAGATGGGGCAACCACATCTGCATGCAGTATTCAAGATGTGGGCGTACCATGGATTTATATAGAGGCAACGTGATATTTTCTGTCTTATTATCTATCCCTTTTGTAATGATTCCCAACATTCTGTTAGCGCTTTTGACTGCCGCTGCACATTGAGTGGATGTTTTCAGAGAACTATACACAGTGACTCCAAGATCTTTCTTGAGTGGTGACAGCTAATTTAGATGCCGTCATTGTATATGTATAGTTGCGATTATGTTTTCCAATGTGCATTACTTTGCATTTATCAACATTGAATTTCATCTGCCATTTTGTTGCCCAGTCACCCAGTTTTGAGAGATCCTTTTGTAGCTCTTCACAGTCTGCCTGGGACATAACTATCTTGAGTAGTTTTGTATCATCTGCAAATTTTGCCACCTCACTGTTTACCTCTTTTTCCAGATCATTGATGAATATGTTGAATAGGATTGGGCCCACACCACTATTTACCTCTCTCCATTCTGAAAACTAACCATTTATTCCTACCCTTTGTTTCCTATCTTTTAGCCAGTTACCAATGCATGAGAGGCCCTTCCCTCTTATCCCATGACTGCTTACTTTGCTTAATAGCCTTTGGTGAGGGACCTTGTTGAAGGCTTTCTGAAAATCTAAATACACTATGCCCACTGAATCCTCCTTGTCCACATACTTGTTGACCCCCTCAAAGAATTCTAGTAAATTGATGAAGCATGATTTCCCTTTACAAAAACCATGTTGACTATTCCCCAACAAATTATGTTCATCTATATGTCTGACAATTTTGTTCTTTACTATAATTTCAACCAGTTTGCCCGGTACTGAAGTCTGGCTTTCCGGCCTGTAATTGTCGGGGTCACCTCTAAAGCCCTTTTAAAAAATTGGCATCACATTAGCTATCCTCCAGTCATTTGGCACAGAAGCTGATTTAAATGATTGGTTACAGACAACGGTTAGTAGTCCTGCAATTTCACATTTGAGTTCCTTCAGAACTCTTGGGTGACTACCATCTGGTTCTGGTGACTTCTTACTGTTTAGTTTATCAATTTGTTCCAAAACCTCCTCTAATGACACTTCAATCTGGGACAGTTCCTCATATTTGTCACCTAAAAAGAATGGCTCAGGTTTGGGAATCTCCCTCACATCCTCAACCGTGAAGAGGGATGCAAAGAATTCATTTAATTTCTCCTCAATGGCCTTATCGTCCTTGAGTGCTCCTTTAGCATCTCAATCATCCAGTGGCCCCGCTGGTTGTTTAGCAGGATTCCTGCTTCTGATGTACTTACAAATTTTTTTGCTATTATTTTTTGAGTCTTTGGCTAGCTGTTCTTCAAATTCTTTTTTGGCCTTCCTAATTATATTTTTACACTTCATTTGCCAGAGTTTATGCTCCTTTCTATTGTCCTAATTAGGATTTACCTTCCACTTTTTGAAGGATGGCTTTTTGCCTCTCACTGCTTATTTTACTTTGTTGTTTAGCCATGGTGGCTCTTCTTTGGTTCTCTTACTATGTCTTTTTTAATTTGGGGTATACATTTAAGTTCAGCCTCTACTATGGTGTCTTTAAAAAGTTTCCATGCAGCTTGTAGGGATTTTACTTTTGGTGCTGTACCTCTTAATTTCTGTTTAACTAACCTCCTCATTTTTGTGTAGTTCCCCTTTCTGAAATTAAATGCTACAGTGTTGGGCCGCTGTGGTGTTTTCCCCACCACAGGGATGTTAAATTTAATTATATTATGGTCACTATTACCAAGCAGTCCAGCTATATTCACCTCTTGGACCTGATCCTGTGCTCCACTTAGGACTAAATTAAGAATTGCCTCTCCTCTTGTGGGTTCCAGGACTAGCTGCTCCAAGAAGCAGTCATTTAAGGTGTCAAGAAACTTTATCTCTGCATTTCGTCCTGAGGTGACATGTACCCAGTCAATATGGGGATAGTTGAAACAAGGAGGACAGTCAGCATAACCACATTTCCCCTTCCATGAACCTTCTCATATGGCTATGCCCTCCTCTGTGCTATGGAGCATACGTATAGCTAGAACCCTCTAATGCTGGATTCTGTGTCATATTTGGTCACTCTCATTAGCTAATGAGAACCATTAATCAGTAAAAGACTGAACTACAGGACCAAGGTGCTGCCTTGTAACAGATCTTACAGAAGTTCTCTCTGAGGGATGATTGTCTATCCAAGACATCACAAACAGGACTCTGTCCCCTTTACATAAAGCAAATGACATTACTGCAATCACAAGAAGATACAGTATTCAAGACAATCTCTCTCCTAACACTGACTGAAAGCATTACCTTTCAGCAAAATTTTGTTGGCAGCCTCCTTGAATAGGCCCAGAACTGAGCAAACACTGGGACTAATTTCACAAGAAAGAGGGGAGGGGAAATTTACTACTTAACAAAACGTCTAGAAAACAACCAGTGTTTCTGACCTGAAGAAGTCATTTGTGTAAGCTTGAAAGTTTATCTTCCTTCCAGGACCTGAGTGAATAGAATGTTCTTTCCACTTGGGAATTGCTACTCTGAGAGCCCTCTATGCATTCAGTCATTGCTGTCTTTGACATCTTGTGTCAAAATAAATGTTAGACTGGAAGGGCTGTGGTGAAAATAACAAATATGCCCAATTGTTTAGCCCAGACAATGTGCTCAGCGGCAGTTTGCGCTCCATGCAAATATAGTCCTTGATAGAGCAGGTGGACTTCTTATCCTACACTGTGCCTTGTTGATGTAATTTACTGGAGTCTAAAAGGCAGATACATTGGAGACAGGATTCTCTAAGAAAAACAGAGGTGGAGATGAGCTAATGGGTTGATTTATGTTTTTAAAATTCAAATCTCCTGGGAGAAGCATTTTGAAGGGGGGATTGAATGAGGAGGGAGTAACACCTTAGTGACCTGAAATGGGGACCACGTTCTATGCAGAAGTGGGAGCTTAGAAACATACCAAGATGGGAGTGCGAAGAAAGAAACACAAGGGACATGCATGTGCATTACTCAGACACTGAAATCTAAGTCTCAATCAGTGTGAATGCCATCAAGAGTATCTTTCCCTACTGCACTATGAAAGAGGCAGTCTGCCTTTATCCACATAGAATATCAGGGTTGGAAGGGACCTCAGGAAGTCATCTAGTTCAACCTCTTGCTCAAAGCAGGACCAACCCCCAGACAGACCTTTGCTCCAGATCCCTAAATGGCCCCCTCAAGGTTTGAACTCACAACCCTGGGTTTAGCAGGCCAATGCTCAAACCATTGAGCTATAACTTCTCTGTCTGTTTCTACTGTGATTCTAAACCTCCAACGGCCTGAAAGGCAATCCTCTTACAAACAGCCTCTCCTTATCTTGGGGTCATGTCAGAAAGAATCATCAGCACATTGTTGATGTGGCCAAAACATTTCATGAACCCTTTGACCCTGGCAGCCAGCAGGATTTTTTTATGTGAAGCCCTAATACAAAAAGCATTAGAGTTAATGAAAAAGCTCCCGACCTGCCTGGTGTCAAGGGTCAATAGAAGTTTACAGACACCTTCACCTAACAGTCCAATCATGCCTAGCAGTTTGAGAGCTCCAACTTGTTTTCTATGGGCTGTATGATGAATAACAACTATGATTCTCAAGTTCTGCTGCAGCCTTCTAACAAGTCAGGAATATCTACTCCAATCATTTGAAAATTTGTATGAATAAAGGCCATTAGCCATTTTGTTATGTTAACTTTAACTGCAAGCAAAGAATGAATCTGTTGCATCCAATGAATAACATGCCTGAAAGGAAAGATGGGACACAGCAGATAATGAAGACACTGAAGAGAAAGTTTTTTTCAGTTTTGAGCTTTCTTCTGCCCTTTGTTTAAGAATCTCCTCTATGGAAGAAACAGCTGCTTCCCCAGAACTTCTCAAATGCTGATGATCAAATACTTTAGAATCCAATACACTTTTCACCAAGAATGGAGTGTTAGATGCCAAACACAATCATTAACTATTCATACTATTTGTTTGGCATTCTTTCAAATCACAGTGGAACCAGAAACTGTTCTGATGAGTATCTTTTTTTTTTTTCCATGCAGCTGCCTTTCCTATGAGTATGTATAAGTTTTTTTTTTTAAATTCAAAATAACCTGAAAAATATGACCTGTAAAATGGCTTGATTTCATACTGTTGAAATAATCTCTATCTTGCAACTAGCTCCAGTATGCCTTAAATACTACATTAAGATAGTTGAAGTATATACTGCTTTATCAAATTGGATAGAATTGTAGTATATTTTAATTATCATTTAAAATGAAATTAAATGAATTTTATATCATACCTGTATGTTTTACCTTTATTTACTTGCCTGGGGAGTTGGGAGCCAGGACTTCCTGTCTTCCCAGCTCTGCAGCAGCCAGGGAATTGAGGAGCTTGACAGCCTGGGTTCCTAGGCTCCTGGGTCCTTGGTAGCTCAGTGACTTGACCAAAGAACTTTCTAGTGATGTGCTCTCAAATTTTTTAACAAGAGGTTTTCTCAAAAGACATCTGCCTCAGTCAGTAATACACAGGCCTCCCTTTGTTTGGGTTTTCTAGGCTAGCTTCGCAAGGAAGAGGGCTAGGAACCCTTGTTTTAAACTGGAAGCAGAGATTCTTTGTCCAAAGGCCAACTGTATTAACAAAGGACTTTTGAGAGCCCGTGTGTGCTTTTGGCTCTGTAATTAATGTCTCTTTCTAGTCTTCTTTTTCATTTTGCCACTTGCTTAGTCTGATCACTGAATTTATTTACAGCAAGGATTCTCCATTTTTAATGAAAAAACAATCACTCTGATTGGATCTGTAATTGTTTTGTCAATCTTACAGAAGACTTGGGAGATGACTAGATAGCAGTAATGGCTCTTGCTGACTCATGGCAATAATTGCCTTTCACACCTGGCAGGGAGAACCTTTTTACCTGTCTAACATTTCAGAAACTCAGTTACATTTCAAAGAATACAGATGCAGGGCATAAGAAGACAATTAATTTAAAAGCAAGTGGTGATTCAGTTGTCTGACTTTCAGAAGCAGAGGGTTTTACTTAATTATAGGAAGATGATTGTTGCAGTGAGCATGAGCTTTCAGCATTTTTAAAGACCCAGTTTATTAGGCAGGGAATAATTCACTTAACTAGGTTTCTCTTTATTATCTAATTGAGCTTCCCCATCTAGAGCTCATGTATGGGGGAGTGAGAGACCCAGACTGGTAGAGGGATGGAGATCACTGCTCAATGGTAGGAGCTCAGGAGGAGTTGATACATTATGGGGTGGGACTGGGAGGACCAGGGATCAGAACAAAGCACAGGAAGTAGGATTGTGTTGAGGGTCTTGCTGTTGTGTTTGAGTGTTGTAAGGCAGTGGTTCTCAAACTAGGACTGCCGCTTGTTCAGGGAAAGCCCCTGGCGGGCCGGGCCGGTTTGTTTACCTGCCGCGTCCGCAGGTTCAGCCGATCGTGGCTCCCACTGGCTGCGGTTCGCTGCTCCAGGCCAATGGAGGCTGCGGGAAGGGCGGCCAGCACATCCCTCGGCTCGCGCCGCTTCCCGCAGCCCCCATTGGCCTGGAGCGGTGAACCGCGGCCAGTGTGAGCCACGATTGGCTGAACCTGCGGATGCGGCAGGTAAACAAACCAGCCCGGCCCGCCAGGGGCTTTCCTTGAACAAGCAGCAGCCCTAGTTTGAGAACCACTAGTGTAAGGTGTAGATGACATCTGTAGCCTGCCCTAATGGTCTTTTTTTGGCCTCAGGCTACAATTGTTGTGTTCCTTGAGGGGGTAGAAAAGTGCAGCTGATTATGTGGGGACTTGGACCCTTTGATCCCTGTTGTAGCGGACCCAGGAACTCATTTTCTCCAGCCTTGGAGGTAGTGGGTGGAAGCAGCTGGATGGATAGATGTATGGAGTATCTTTATGCTCTGATCTGGGTGAATAATAACTTCAGTGGGGTTGGGTTTATATGAGACTTTTTTTTGTTATACTTGGTTTGTTTTGCTGGTTTTAAGTATGTGTACCGGGGCAAGGCACCATAAAGAAATGTAAAGTGGGAAGGAAGGAACCAAAGCTATTCAGTCTCTGTCCTAACTAAAAACATTAAAAGGGAAATTGAAGAAATGTAAAAAGTGACAAAGAATCCTGTGGCACCTTATAGACTAACAGATTTATTGGAGCATAAGCTTTCGTGGGTGAATATCCACTTCGTCAGACACATGTGGTGGAAATTTCCAGAGGCAGGTATAAATATGCAGACAAGAATCAGTCTAGAGATAACGAGGTTAGTTCAATCAGGGAGGATGAGACCCTCTTCTAGCAGTTGAGGTGTGAACACCAAGGGAGGAGAAACTGCTTTTGTAGTTGGCTAGCCATTCACAGTCTTTGTTTAATCCTGAGCTGATGGTGTCAAATTTGCAAATGAACTGAAGTTCAGCAGTTTCTCTTTGGAGTCTGGTCCTGAAGTTTTTTTGCTGCAGGATGGCTACCTTTAAATCTGCTATTGTGCGTCCAGGGAGGTTAAAGTGTTCTCCTACAGGTTTTTGTATATTGCCATTCCTAATATCTGACTTGTGTCCATTTATCCTTTTACGCAGGGATTGTCCAGTTTGGAATACAAGCTGTCAGGAACAGTATCCCTGATGATGACACAGCACAACTGGTTGCTGAGCTCTGTGACTTTATCCTCACACACAATTATTTCAAATTTGGTGATAATATATACCTCCAGACCAGTGGCACCGCTATGGGCACCCGCATGGCCCCACAATATGCCAACATTTTTATGGCTGACCTGGAACAATGCTTCCTCAGCTCTGACGAAGTGGGTATTCACCCACGAAAGCTTATGCTCCAATACGTCTGTTAGACTATAAGGTGGCACAGGACTTTTTGTCGCTTTTTACAGATCCAGACTAACACGGCTACCCCTCTGATACTTGAAGAAATGTAGTGACAAAGGGAGATGGTTACTTCCTGTCTGACATGGAGAGATGAGTGTTATGGAAAATACTGGCCTGAGAGAGAAGCTGATGGTGAGATACTATATTCAGATAGCTTTATAACTTATTGTCTTTCCTATCTGGACCAACATTCACTCACTTCTCTTTAGACATACTAGTAGAGGGGAAGTGCTTGCAAAGTTCTGTTTAAACATGTTTTAACCAAACAATGCTTCTCTTGTATTTTTTGTTTCTCAGAATGTGTTGGTTTTAGTAGAGCCCAGTAAAACATATGACAACATTCTAACAGATAGAGTTACAGATAGCTCATGCCGTGTAAATCACTTATGGGATGGTTTCACCAAAGTTAATTTTCATCTGCACAAGATCTTGTGGGGTTAAAGACACTCAGTATGGAAGTGCTCAGGTTCTACTGTGGTGTGCAGCAATAAAAGAGGTTGGGTAGAAGGATGAGAGGTAACATAGTGTCTATACACTTCCTTTTCTTATATCCTAAATCAGGTCACTGTATTTATTGCAAGTCAAATTCCTATTAGAGGAGACCTCTAGTTGATTCAATCCTTCCTATGAGCCTGCTGCAGTGGAAAACATCCCATTGTTGGAATTTATAAAAATTGCTTAGGGCTTGTTGAAAGATGTCCAGTGGAAAGCTCTGAAGCCTGAAGTCCTCTACTTGCCCTCAGAATAGATTCAGCATAGGAGCAACAGTGCATATTTTCAGAGCCCCTCAACTCTCAGGATTCAGCTACACTAAGGAAGTGATCCATTGCTGATGCCTTACCAAGCAATGAAAACAGTTTAGCTGCCAGTGTGGAAGGCACAAAACCATTCTGAATGGCGTTACAGTGACAGAGAAATGGTGAAACATGGTGCCTCTCAGGTTTCCTCTAAGAGTGGTGAAAACTGCTTTTGTTCTGTCTAGACTAGTAGTTGAAAATCATTGGGGTGGGACGTGTTTGTTATCAGTCATTACAGCAAGAAGCCATTTTCCAGGATCACCTTGGAGGAATCTGAGGAGTGATAGTTGGCCATTCAGCCTCTGGTCAACCTGAGACTGCCAACAATGCGTGACTGAGTTTGTTTTTATTTGTTTTGTGATGTGCACACAGTTCACTGGGAACTGAGCTGACACCATCAACTCTTTGTATAGGCCATAGAACAGCAGTCCAATGGTAACTACTTTTGGTCACTGTTGTCTGAGGCCAAATTCAGAATGGTGAGCTACAAAAGAGAGGCTCCATATACTGTTGCCAGTCCCCTAGGCAACCAACCTCATTGCCCAAATGTGTATTTCTAATGTGGATGATTGATCAGTGATCTCAAGGCAGTTGCACTGAAGATAAGAGCTGAAATCTCATTCATGAGCTGAAACTAGAAGTATTTACTGTCTTTTTTTTTTTTTTTTTTTTTTTTTTTTTTTCATGAATGTTACAGAAAGGAAAATGAAAGTGAAGTAAAGGGACAACTTAAGAGCTGGCTATTCTCTTAAGGCCCATGCGACTCTTACTAACTCTAATGGGAATCTCCATGCATGTGCCAAGCCCTCTAAAGTAGCAACCTTTTGTAAATTGATGCAGTCACTAGTATGAGTGCTAATGAATTTTACTTGGCTATGGAAAGCCTCCTGAAACTTGGAGCAGTGACACTAAATTCAAAAGGAGCCAAGGCAGTTTCATATCACTCTGTCCTACCCAAAGCAGTCTCCCGCTGCGTGAAGCAGCGTGCCTGCTTTATCTTCTCGCAGCCTCATAGATGGATGAACTGCTGTTTGGTGAATAACACATGCAAATTCTCATCCGATTGAAGCAGACAGATTCCAGCAGAAAGCACATGATTGAAAGGAGCAGAACGATACAGCCTTCTAGAAATGTATTTGTGAGCATGAGGAAAATATGCCTTCAGGAAATTTCAAAATAGTTCTCATAACCATAGTGCCAAAAAAAAAAAAAAAGCTATATTTGCTCATCCGTTCTTATTCCCCTGCTAAGAGCAGCAACTGGAAAAAAAAAAAAAATAGCAGAAGCAGCAAGTGTTATTTGAGAACTAGTTAATGTAATATATCTTACAGGATTTGAAAATTGTATCTGGGTAAATCTTAATTTTCAGAGCTTCATGTTTTGGCAAATAGTTTGTTAAAGATTAGCATTGCTGTTGATGATTGGAGTCCACTCCCCATCATTCCATGCCTTTCCGTTTCATATGGCACATTATGCTAATCATACTGTATTCCATTTTTCAATAAAAGGTCAACAGTGCACTGTTTGTGCAGAATGTGCAATTTAAACTTCATGTCTGTCATTAGAGATAATCTAGGTTTGCTGTATCAAGTGGGGTTGTCATAGAAACTAGACCTGAGATCTCTGTTTACTGCCTTTGGAGAATAAACATTTTGCATTTATTTCACTGAAAAATAGGTGAACAATTTAAATAAGGTTTGAAAACAAAACCATAATAGCCCAGAGAGAGATGTCATTCATCAAAAATCAATATATAAAACACAGTTGGTAAACTCTAAGCATTCAATCAATTGACTGACAGCAATAGTGAAATATTTCCCATGGGATAAGGAAGTAACTGATAGTGTATCATAATGCCTGGAGCAGAATTAATTTAAATTTGCTAATGGGTTTTGTTCTAGCTATTATAACACTGAAGAATATTTGTTTAAATTTCATTTAATGTCAGATAAGGTTTTTTATGTTAGAACTTTGGATATTCATAATAGTACTGAGAGACTTTAGTTTTGTTTCCTGTGATCTTTCATGTCTTCCTACTGAAGCTTGTACTTTTCTTCACATTTTGTAACAAGACTTACTGAGATCCTAAAATTAGCTCTGCTACTTGGGCTGCTTACTTGGTAATCTTCATCTATGGGCAAGAAGGCTGTAGGTTCCACCATATTTTTGGCTTATCCTTATTGTAATGTATTACTTACCTGTGGAACTCATTTCCATGAGGTAGTCATTTTTTTTTTAAAGGATTAGAGAAGTATTTGGTTAAATCTAGCATCTGCAGTTTATAGCAGAAGAAAAATGATCAGGGCTATTAATTATGCCTCAGGGCATAATCATATCACCAGCTGGGTTTATGCAGGATATTTCTCAATGGCATAGAATTGCACTACTGTTTAAATGCATTATGGGGATTTTATGCCTTCTTCTGAAGCATCTGTTGCTGTCTGGTCTCGGAGAAAGAGCACGTGTGTTTTAAATGTATAGATGAGTCCTCCAACATGGTAATTGAGTTCCAGAACTGGTGGCTTGGTGCAGACTTTTGAGAAAGGGATGAAACAGGAAACTTAACCCAGATTTATGAATTTGTTACAAAAATTTACCAACCTGGGCACAAAGTCTATTGGCCCACTCTTTGCCTTTGATACAAAGCATTTTCATATTTTAGTTCTAGATCAAATAAGTACTCGCCCCAGACAAGGATGTTAGTAGAATTTTGCACTAGCTTCTTCTGAGGGATGATCACACCGGAGGGTGTAAATGAGATGATAAGGGGCCAAATTCTCTATCGGTGTAAGTGTGAACAGCTCATTGACTGCAGTGGAGTTCTGCCTATATGTAAGTCTGGGAGTCTGTCACGAAGGTGAATTTTTGTTTAGTACCCATGATCTGTCCATGACTTTTACTAAAAATACCTATGATAAAACCTAGCCACACCTATTTGTAATAGCAGAGGATACAGTCCAAGTTGTTCACCCTAAAGAGATTCAAGTCTCAAATTCTCTGCTGGTAAAAAATGGGGAGTACTTGACTGAAGTCAGTGGAGCTCTGCACACTTATGTCAACAAAGAATTTGGCCCTTTGTCGTCTTTCATGTCTGTACAGTACCATGCACTCCAGTTGTACTGCACAAACAATAAGAATGTTATTGCAACCAGACCAGCTGCAGCACTTGGCCATAACCAGGAATTCCTTGGCTTTTTGTGGGTGTGTATCCAATGCACCAATGATTTTAAATATAATTTAACCACTCTCCCTAAGCAGAAAATCTTTACATGCCTGACTTGTTTACTCAGCGGCACGAACTTCCCTGCTAATTATCTGCTTTATGTGTAGCCCTTGACCTCATCTGGATTCGTAAGATGGAAGGGGCTGTAAATCAGGTCCCAGCTTGTTGAGCTTCCATTTTGACAAGTGTGGTGGTGTGATACAGTCATCCAGTGTTAGCAGCACTAAGGCGAAGCTTACAAACAGCTTTTCACCATACCAAGGTTGTAATGTAGGGACTGGTGGCCCTGCCATTGTCGGAATGGGCCATTGCCTCATTCAGGAAAAACAAGAAAAGCATTATAATAAATATGTATTTAACCCAGTTCTAAGCTCTTTTCACAGCTGTAACTGACATTTTCCAGTTGGGCTCAACTGCCCCAGACACTCCAGGAGGGTGCACCAGAGCAGCAACAAGAGTTTAAAGAGAGCACTCGCACTTCACTGAACAGTCCTGAAGCCACAGCAGGGCACTGAGGGGTACTTTCAAATGTGACCTCCATTAATGAGCATTCTTGCGTCTCAGGATCAGCAGTCTGTCCTAGGGCTTCGCACAGCACCCTTCACCATAGTATGTAAATGGTTCTCCAGGTAAACTAGTTCTGTAGGTTGAAGTCCATTGTGGATTTCATGGAGTCTTCTCCTCTACACTTGGATTCTAGGAAACTCTGCTTGCAGTATTTTATTTTACTGTATAACAAATTTCTGATTGGGTTGGAAAATCTCTGTCAGAAAGGACGGTCACGAAGAGTCCTAAAGGTAGTTTAGACTTCGGTGTAGTCTAGTTTCCCCTGGTAGCTCATTCCACAGCCAAAGTGCCTTGAGTGAGGATACTTTGTCCCCAGCGCTAGTAGGTGGTGCTAACTGCGTTCTCTCAGAGAAGCACAGCTGTCTTGGCAGCATGTGGCTAGAGAGTCAACTGCTGATGTAGCTGAGCTTTATCCTATTGACAGCCTTGAAAATCAGGACTAACGCCTTGAACTGGCAACAGGGTAGGTTATGAGACGGGGGCGTTTCAGAACACAGCAATGATGTGCTTATGGTGGTCGGTGTCATGGAGGAGGAGGACTGCTGGATTCTGCAATGGTTGGAGACTCTGCACTGCATTCTCCTTCAGCCCCAGATACAGCAAGTTATGGTAATCTAATCTAGAGGCGCTGAACATATGGAACTCTGTGGCCAGATCTACACCTGAGAGCATGGGGTGAAATAACCTTGCAAACTGAAGGTGGATGAAAGTTTTTCTTGACAGCGTTAGCTATGTCTCCAGGCAGATACTGAGATGTCACATCACTTCAATAGCTCCTTTGGTAGCAAGAGAGGTGAGCACCATGGCTGCTCCTTTGGTCTTGCTAAGGATGGTTATTTGTCCATACTAACTATGATACACACTTAAGTAACCTGGTGTGAAATTGTGGTTCTATTGATGTCAATGATAAAACTCCCATTGACGTCCCACTGATTTCTGAAGGATATACAGTAAATGCTTTTTTATCTGGCATGTTGGGGGAAAGGGGGGTGCTGGATCCGGGCGGTGTGCACCTCAGGCAGCTCCCCACAAGCGACGACATATCCCTGCCGCTCCCAAGCAGTGGTGCTGCTGGGCGGCTCTGCGCACAGCCTCCACCCGCAGGTGCTGCCCCTGCAGCTCCCATTGGCCGCAGTTCCCAGCCAATGAGAGCTGCGGAACCAGCGCTCAGGGTGGGGGCAGCGCACGGAGCCCCTGTGGCTGTTCCTCCACCTGGAGCAGCAGGGACATGTTGCCGCTTCAGGGGAGCCACACGGAGCCAGGTAGGGAGCTTGCCGGCCCCACCAACTGGACTATAAACTTGACTTTCAATGAAGAACAGAAATGCCGCGTAATAGAGCTTTCCGGCTGGTAAAGTGCCGATAATACAGCTTTTACTGTATTTCTGAATGATTAAACATCTACCAAACAAAGAAACAGTCCTAAATATCCTTCCTTTTGGGTATAGGACAAAAATAACTTCAATAAGAAACATTGGGCCTAACCTGAAGTCAATGGGAGTTCTGCCTACAGAAGGCTCGATGGATTGGGCCCATTATTTTATCTAAAATCCAGGCTAAAATCATGGGAATTGGCTGTCACTCCCCAACGATACATCCATAGCAATAGATACTCAGTCATGCTGTTCAGGAGCTGACATTGATTCCAGGAAGTAGAAATGTTTGATTCTCATTTGCTTGGGAGAGAAAGGGAAAAAAATAAATCAATGGGCTTTGAGTAGCTCTGCTCTCTCTTTCCCAGAAAGACTGCCACACTGCCCTATTTGCCCTAGCAAGGAGTGCTCAGCTGTTACTTGGTTCTGCTGACTGGACACTTCCATACGGCCTTTGCTTGCTCAGCAACTGAAAGATTTGATCCCAGTTGCAGGCCAGATCCTGCAAGGAGCTAATTGGTTCCTGGGAGGTGCCTTAAGTGCCCACTGGTTGCAAGATCAGGCCCTAAAACTCCGAGTCCTTGCCTTCATACCCACTGCAAGGGCCAGATCTTGCAAACCCTTAGGGTATGTCTACACTGCAATGTAAGCTCTGGGTTAGAAGAACTCGAGTGAGCAGACCCTGGGTTTGTTAACATAGGATTTGAGTGTGTACACTCATTTATAACAACAGGTTCGGAATTGTTGAACCCTGAGTCCCAACCTGGGATTCTAGGGTCTACCTTGCATTATGTGGGCCTGAGTCCAACCACCCATATCCTGGACTTCCTAGCGCTCTTCCCAAAATGTGGCTGCTCTAGTCCTTTCTTCATGGTGCAGCGTGGGAAAACTTGACTGTCCATCAAACTTGAGTGTCCCGAGGACAAAGAAAGACAGCCTGCGGGATAGTTTTGGCGGACTCCCAGCATATAAATTCAGTGTGACTGCAGCTACACTGCAAACAATAGGGCTTCAATCCAGGGTCTAAGCTTGACTCAGGCTCAGACCCTCCACTCCCGTGGGGTCCTGGGACTAGGGCCGGATTAACTTTTTGTGGGCCTGGTGCCAAACATATTTGTGGGTCCCCATTGGGGAAATAGGGCATGTGATGGAGGGCGGTCCGCAGAGCGAGGGGCTGGGTGGGGGCAATGAGGCACAGTGCAGCAGGAGTGACCCCGCTCAGCCCAGCACAAGGGCACTGTTTACAAACCAACAACTGCTAGATGCACACTAGCCCACCCAGCTCTGCACTGCCAGCGTGCACCTTCCACACTGCCCTCCTGCCCAGTGCCCCGCCCTTATGCCAGTGCCCCCTCAGCCAGAGACTTCCCCCACAGATCCCTATGCCCAGTGCCTCCTCGCCCAGAGACCTCCCCCACAGATCCTTATGCCCAATGCCCCCAGACCTGCTATGGCCAGCACCTCCCTGCCCAGAGACCCCTCCTGCTGACCTCCCACCAAAACTGCATTGCACCCTGCACACCATTCCCCCCGCCCAGCTCCCCCACCCACAGATCCCCTACAGTCCAGCACCCCCTTCACAGTCCCATCGTCACAGCTGTACAGCGCCCCATATTCCTGAGGGAATTCTGCATCAAATTCCGTGCATAGTATTTTAAAATTCTGCAATTATTTTTTTACAATAAATAAATGTGGACGCTCCACCATGGCAGTGGGGAGCAAAGGCCACTGAGGTGGGAGAATACCCTGCAGTCTCCCCTGCCCCTCCCGGGACAGGGACTTGGCAGTGAGGCTGAAGCTGACCCTGACACAGCACACGGGACAAGCCTGCCACAGAAACACCCTGGGGCCCTGCTCCTTTTGCACCAGGCACACACCAGATGTGGGCCGGGAGGCTCAGCCCGGCAGCAGGATCCAAGTGCAGAGGGACTTAGTGTGGGGGGATCCAGATGGGGGTAAGAGGGTTCTGTGTGGGGCAGTCTGGGTGCAGGCAGCTCAGTGGGGAATCTGGATGCACAGGGAGGTTCCAGGTTCAGGGGCAATGGGAGTCTGCAGGGGGGACCAAGTGAAAGTGGTTGGAGCTCAGCAGGGAGTGGGGTTCATTTGGGTGGGGGTCCAGGTGTAGGTGGTTGGGGCTTAGTGGGGATGGTGTCTGGGAGGGCTCATCAGGGTAGTGCAGATGCAGGGGAGGTGGGGCTTATCAGGGTGAGGGTTTGATGGGCCTGCTTAACCGGTGAGCCCCAGTTGCTGCCAAGGGGATCCGCATGCTCGGCCTCCCGCTTCCCCTATTCCCTTCTCTTCTCCATCCCATGCCCCTTCCCCACCCCTCCATCTCCTCCCCATCCCCTTCTCTTCCCCATCCCATGCCCCTTCCCCACCACTCCATCTTCTCACCATCCCACCCTCTTCCTTCCCCCTGCCTCTTCCCCCTACCCCTGCTTCTCCCATTCCCTTCTCTTCCCCATTCCATGCCCCTTCCCCACCCCTCCATGTCCTCCCCAGGCTTAGGGGGCAGGAGGGAAACTGCTCCTCAGCATTCACTGGTGGCACTGAGTGGGCTGGGGCCGGGTCGCTCCTCCACTTACCACCTGGTGAGTGCAGGGTTCCCGACCCCTGCTGCATTCCCCCGGCCGGGACCTAGCTCAGGGAAAGGGGTGGAGTGGGGGGCGGGGGGGGTGGAGCAGGGGTGGGAAGAGGCGGGGCTGGGGTGAGGGTGGGGCTGGAGCAAAGCAGGGGTGGGAAGAGGGGGGTGGGGTGGAGCAGGGGCGGGGGCAGCTTTCTTGGCCGTCTGAGCCAGCCAGGGGATCAGGCTGGCAGGGGCCCCTTCTGATTGTGGGCCTGGCGCCAGGGTAAACCGAGTACTGCCTGGGACTCTGGGGCTGAGTCTGGGGTGAGCGTTATTTGTATGTAGACAGAAGGGGGGTGGGGTTAGGTTTGAGCCTGAGTTCGAACCCTGGGCTTACACTGCACTATAGACATACGTACCCAGAGTCTCATGAGTAGGATTACGGGCTCTAAAGATGACATACATTCACTGTTTTTTGATTTGATAAAAACAAATAGGTCTTTTTTCCTTTTCTTTTTTGGATGGAGCTTCATTGTGCATCTGGAGAAATTTTCTAAGTGCAGAAGGAGTTCCTTTACCATATTTGTGACGGTTTTCCCCCCTCTAAGATGCCACCTGATGTGCTGAGATACCACTGAGCCAGCCTGGGCACCCTTTTTCCCTGTCTTGCGGAGCCAGGCTATGAAGCCTCCTCCAGCACACACACAGGCAGGGCCACACCCAACTTCAGAATGAAACAAACACTGAGATCAGCTCTGGTAAGACTCAGTTTAAGGGACTTACCCCAGCACTCAGGTGTCCGCCTCCCTTGGAGTGCAGACCCAATGGTATATTATGAAATCTGCCTCCTCCCTCAATGTGGAGGAAGGTATGCACAGCCTCTTACCTCCCTTTCCCTCCCCCTGCCAGTTATAAATTACACAAATGGGGTTATATAATAAACAAGAAATAAGTTTATTAACTACAAAAGGTGAATTTTAAGTGGTTAAAGAGATACCAAACAGAACAAAGCAGATTACTAAGCAAATAAAACACAACACGCAAATGAAGCTTGTTTCACTAAAGGAATTGGTTACAAATAGTAATTTCTCAAGCTAGATATTGTTGCAGGCAGATTACAGAAAGTCTTGAAAGGCAGCTGCACTGGTCTGCAACTTGAGACCTCAGGTATTATTACTCACAAGCTAGATGCTCTTCCAGCTTGGGCTCAACCCTTCTCCCCTCAGTTCAGTTCTTCCTTCCAGATGTTTTTCAGTGTCTCTTTGGGTGGGGAGGCCGAGGAGAACCATGATGATGTCACCCCTGCCTTATATAGCTCTTGTGTAAGGTGGGAACCCTTTGTCTTCCAGCGCAAATACACTGGCATTCCAAAAGGGGAAGAGAGGTATCCAGTACCAGGTGACTCGGACCTATGTCTCTGCATCGCTGTGGCAGCCATTGCTCGTAGGCTGTCTCCAGCATCCACAGGAAGACTAAGCTCTTTTACAGTCCACTGTCTTTGCTAGAAGGCCATTAGCACTGTCTGGCTTTCTCATTGTTGTACCTGAAAGGCTAATGGGGGTGACACCCAAAGTAACCCATTTGAAATACAGATACATAGTCAATATTCCTAACTTCAGGTACAGAAATGATACTGGCACACAAACTGGATAATCACATTCAGTAAATCATAACCTTTCCTATGATATCTCACATGAGCCATCTTGCATAAAGTACATCTCAGTTATGTCATATCCATATCATAAGCATATTTTCATAAAGAATATGGAATGTAATGTCACAATATTTCCCTATAAGCTATGTTTAATTGTCTTTTGAGCATCTCTGGTAATGGTACTTCCATATCCCTACATTGTTCCTTTTGTAATTCACAGCATGGTTAAGAACTTCCCCCTAAAATTTAACTTGGATTTTCTCTTCTCTAATTTCAGGGCATTACTCATTGTCTTATCCCTTGTAATTACCCTGAATAATTCCTTCTCTTCTGTTACTGCTCCCTGGTATTTATAGACTAACAGGCTCATCTGTTCACTACTGCCTGTTTCCCACGCTATATGTGTCCCATTTTTCCACTTTCATTTTCTAATTCTCGCTGTGGCGGGCTCTGTTTTGGAAGGATTTGGGAATAGGTAGTGATGATAGCTCAGGTTATTCAAGCTTCATTAAATTATAAAGGATAAGCAGACAGCGTTTCCTGCTCCCATAAATAGGCTCACATTGAATTTACGTGTGGAAGTGAATTGTAGCAAAGACGTAGATATTGTTCATGTAACAGTTATGAAGTCTGAAGCAATTATCAATATATTTAAATCTTAGATCAGATTAACTTCCATAGATTGTGTTTTTCATTCAAACATTTTTTAGTCCCATAGCCTATGGAGCTCTCAACGTATTGTGCGTGGATGGTGCTTATACGTTGCATCATCTTTCCTCTTTCTTTATACCATGTTGTTTTAGAATGTAAGCTCTTAAGGGCTGGGACCATGTTCTTGTATACGATTGTACAGTGCCCAGCAGAATGGGAGCCCTAATCCTGATTGGGATCTTTCGGTGTGATTACAGTCTTTTTCTTCTTCAACACTTAGCCGAATGGTCAGCTGTAGCGATCGTTCACCATTTGGTCTGTTCCTGTGTGACTGCAAGGCCTTCACGAGCCCAGAGCGCGACATTGGAACAAACTTGATGCACCCATGTGATAGGGGGTCTGCCTCTGAGCTGCCTCCACCCCCTCGGTTGGTGGAATTTTATCCCAGATGTTACAAACCAAACTGGAGAACAGCATTTGCTGGAATGTCTTGCAGCATTCTGGCAACAGGTTTGAAAAATGTAAGATGCCATCTGCGGACAATGGCCCCCATAGTCTGTAGACTGGATCACCCAAAAATGTCTGCGTTATGAATGAAACCATGCCACTTTATGCCCAATATACGACTTTGGCATTTTGTGTGGGGGAAAACCTCCAGCTTTGTCCAATCTGAGCCGTACAGTGTCCATGTTTCACAACTGGAGATTGCAATGCAGATAATAAATTCCCTTGAAGGTGAATGTTAGTGAAATTAGTATGGAAGTCTCAAGTCAGCCCCTCCATAACAAGCAGATGATGTGCAGTATCTGCCAGCATGGGTTACTCCAGAGCTGAAGGACACACAGTTAATAGATCATTTAATCCAATACAAAGCTATGTGGCTAGATGAAGTCAAGTTCATTGTCCTTGTGCAAAGGGAAGGTAAATTCTCTGAAAGTATTTGTGTCCCCTAGTGTCAATTATCTCTTTCCTTGTGGAGATGCCTGAAAGCATTAAAAAGGAGGAGCAGTGTGTGTGTGTGTGGGGGGGGGGGGAGTAGGGGAGGAGGAGATATCTAAGATCAAAGTTTTGCTGTGGGGGTGGTGAAAAACCTGGGATTGTAACAGCCCCCCAGCTTTCCTGTTCCAAGCTTTGAATGTTAAACTTATCCTCCTGCTCTTGGACTCCATAGTAACCAATCTGTATTTGCAGCTGCCCTTCAAAGTGTGAGTTCTGGTGGGGAACCTGACTGAGGGGAATGCTACAGGAGAACAAAACGTATATGCATGGGTGACGGACGCACATACTTCCCCTTCCCCTCTTCCAGCCCAGAAGTTACACCTTTGGCATGGAGGCTTCTTTAGAAATCTCCATGGTTTAATTCCTTTATTTCTTATTAATCTTTCAGTTAATCCTCTTTTCAGCACTTTGGATGTGTGAAGGAGGAGAACTTCGCAAGAAGTGAACTCTGCCTGCTGGGAGGGTAGAGAAGGGCCTTGGTGTTGTATATCTGACAGTGATTGCTTGGAAAAGTGCTGGGATTTAACCGCATGGAGAATGTATTGTGTATCGGCGGCTAGAGAAGGCGGTCCCCCTTGGAAAGTCAAG
The DNA here is from genome assembly GCF_013100865.1 of Trachemys scripta elegans. Taxonomy (NCBI): domain Eukaryota; kingdom Metazoa; phylum Chordata; order Testudines; family Emydidae; genus Trachemys; species Trachemys scripta. Next base: position 110,720,212 of record NC_048304.1, read on the forward strand.
GCTGTGGCTATGAGCAGGCCATACGCAAAAACTTGATTACCCTTTCTACATTCAAATCTCTCCCAAAGACTGTGGTGCCTACGAGAAAATGGCTGATTACAGCTAGGTTGTGGGGAGTCAGGGATAATTTGTAGATATAATATACACACACAAAATAACTTGACCATTACATTACTATGGCCAATTATCACCTCAGCTACTTCATTCATATGTTGTATCCCGAGATCTTCTTTGTCTGTCTGTTTGTCTTTTGATTTGTAAGCTCTTTGGGTCAGGGATTGAGCTTTCTTTAGTGTTTAGGAAGCACCTAAAACAGGGCGGGTGCTTCCAAAAATAATAGCTATAGCCATTACCCTATGCAGCGAACACCGCATTTCCACTTTCTAGTGCTGTTAAACCATTTGTGCCAAGATCGAATGAAAATATTTAAATTATATTTATAGTGTTTTTATGAAATTGCTGCATGCAAGTTGCAGGTCTCTACTCACTGAAATCAAGTTGACTTCTCTCTCGTTTTGAAGGCCTCTGAAACCCAAAGAAAAGTGGGAGCTGAAAATGATTACAGCTGCTGGAAAATGGAAATTCCTTCCTACGATAAACATCACTTTTTGACAAAAATCTCATCCTGAAGCAGGACACTTTTCACAGGAGGCGATTTCCATAGAAATTCAGCTTTGGGAGAATTGAAATGGAATTTTTCTGCCTTGCAGGCAGAAAATGAAATGACAAGAGCCCCAGCCAGGTCGCTGTCCTCTTTGTTTTCCTAACAAAAAAAATTGACATTTTTTGATGAAATTGAAATTTTCCTATGGAAAAGCATGATTTTACAAAAAGGATCATCAGAAAATCATTCCGATGGAAAATTCCCAACTGGCTCAAATCATGATTGACACTCATGCACTGAACTACTGCCAGAAAGCTGAGATGTGACCCCAGTTAAAAGGCGTGGTGCTGATCATAGTTATTAGATGCTTCAGGCTTTAGCTTAGTCCAGAGGACTTTACACAGGAGAAAGGTAGGGAAGAGCAGAAGCTGGTGCTTGAGGTTTTTAATGTCTCTTACTTTTCCCTAATTTCAGACAACACCCTATGGAGCAGGAAAGATGGGAATGCGCAGAAGGGAGAGGGGATGGATGGATGGATGTTCTCCCCCAAGCCTCTCATAAGAGGACAGGGAAAGTGAATTATTTGCAGGTAGCTTGAACCTCGCCCAGAAAACGCTTCTATGATGCAGATCCTGCTGATGCTAGTGAGGAATCTTTTTCAACTGTGGATAGGATGAGTGGCATTGACTCACGACATACTTGTACCTTCTTATCAGTTGCCTTTTATTTATTTATTAACAGAACCCAGAGTGCGCTAGGCACTTTACACAATCAAAGATTAATTAGTTATTTAGATTGAAGAACGCTGCACTGATGGGATGTTCAGCTGGAGCGCCAACTGCCTTTGCACATTTAAAAACCCCATAAAGAGAAGTTACACAATCAAAGCAATGACAGTACTTTTCCCCCAGACTCCAACTAAGTTTCACACTGGCACTGAGCAGACTCGGTGAAAATGGAAACTCCCCCACCCAACGCTTTCTACCCGAATGGAAATCTCCTTCCCCCGCAACTACATCAGCCCTCTTCCTGTGCCTGCTCACGGAGGCTGACTTTGTAGTGTGTCCAGATGGGTTCAGGTTGTTTTGGACTGGGAGGTAGGTGGGCGGGCATTCTAGAGCAAAGGGGCCCTTACAGAGAACATTCAGCTGGGGCAGCTCTTTTATTCCGAGAGGGGGCAGAATGGTATAGATTGAGTGCTGATCTCGTTTGCAGTGGAATAGGGAGACTGTGGTGTAACGGGGACCCAGAAGACAGGAGAAAAATTCTCTCCAGTGCAGGAGCTGTATATGATTGATGGAAACAGCCCTGTTATGCCCACCTCTTCCTTAAACCTGGGCAGAGGGGACATGTGGACAGGGGATGATTGGAGGCTGTATGGTCTTGGAATTCAGTGCTATGAAGATTGTGTAAGGGATTGCTGTAAGGAAGGACAGCTCCTGGGGACTCCTTCAGCCCCCAGAGTAGCCTAGTTTCCAAAGCCACCTCAGGAGCTGAAGTACAGAAGCAGAAGTCTGTGTAAACCAGGCTGTGCCCCTCCTGGCAGAGAGTCCCCCTAGAATGGGGAGTGCCGCAGTGCACAGCACACTCAACTCGTAAAGGGCCCAGAGCAGGTGGACAGAGCATAGATAGTAGGTGTGGCCCACTGCCCTCAGGAGACACACTGATTCAATGCATCTCCCAGGTAGCTTCTGCTAGCAGAGCATCTATGACGCCCCAGAGATCAAATAAACCTGTCCTCTGCTGGCACTAATGCTTAAACTCACCCCAGGGCAGCTACCTTCTGTTTTCAATGAACCCCCTGAGAGGGGGGCAGGACAAGGGCACTGGATTGGCATATGCTAAGGTAAAGGAATCAACCTGAATCCCCTCCCAGCCCACTTTTTGCAAAAGAAACCGCTGCCAGAGAAGACAAGTGACACTATCACTTGTATATGGTGCTGAGATCTCCCCACTGCTCATCCTCCCAACTCTCCCAGAAACTCCTGCTGTGAGAAACAAAAATCCAGCATTAAAATAGACATAGCTAGCCAGCACATTAAGACACATTTCTTTGCTTGGTGTTGGACATTATCAATATGTCTACACTAAGAAAATGACCCACTGTTGATAATGGGTCCCTTCTGGACTGGTGTTGAAACAGTTTAGCTGCTTCAGCAGATGGGAAACAATCCTGTTCAGGACCAGTACCAGCATGATTGAGACCTTATTCCACCAAGTTGCTATCACGCTTTCTGGGATGGTGGCCAAGAACAGTTTTGTCCTATTTGTGCTAGCAGTGACTATTCAATTCCAGTTTGAAAAGAGTCAGCTTTTCACCAACATTACCAGCAATGAGGTAATTGTTTTAAAGCAGACAGAACTTTGTGTTTGAAGATAAAGTGAGGGGAAATTAACATCAATTGATCTTTTTTGCATCTCTCTGGAGACTGTCCTGATAGTATCCAAGCACTGAACACCACATTGGTGCACAGTATCTGGGCACAGCTATCCAGGGCTAGGTTTCCCATGTGCTTATACAGTACTAGTGCAGAAGGAAGGAGTTGTGTCTATTGATCTGGGGACTGGGATTCCAGGTTTCTAGCTTCTACTCACATGCCTCAAACTTGACTTCTCTGTGCCTCATTTTCCCCCCTCTCCAAACTTCCTCATAAGGTGCTGTCCAATTGAATTAATGTTTGTAAAGCCCTTGGAGGTGGACTCAGGTGACAAATGCTGTGCCATCTGTGCCTATTACTACTTGTTAATAAAGGTCAGGGGGACCTGAGGAGAATCATTGGATACGTGCCAGTTATGAGTGTTAAAACAGCCTAGGGAGTACTTTACTGTACACACCCAGTTTCTCAAAGCTGTCTAAAAATGTGTGGAAGGAATACTTGCATAGACTTGTTCTTGTCCTTTCAGAGGTGTTAACTTCCCTTGTGCAGCTGGAAGCTCCCCAAGCTATGCATCCAATTCTAGAGCAGCAGCAGCCACAAACCATATCATTTCAAAGGAAAGAGTGACAATGCAATTTTTGCTATGGAAAATATTCAAGATAGTTGGGGTGAAAGATTGGAACAGGGCCTTCAAAGAATTGGCCAGAGTGGGAGATTAGAGAACCTTTCACTTCAAGGGCCCCCAGTCTATCCCATTCCTAATCTGAATCTGGCTGGGTTGGGACTGACTAACAAGTATTACCACCTGATGGTTGCTCAGTGAGCTATATGAAAAAAAATCAGTTGCCAAGTCTTCCTCTGAGGCTTCGCTGTTTTTCCACAGAGAGCAGGTATGTGCTGGATGTTAAGGGAATGAATCTGAAGACTGATGTATAATGTGGTTCGGAAGTGATGTTTTTGTTCATTTGATTGCAGGAGAAAGTAATTTCCAGGAAAAGCACTAAGACCCGCTTACTGCTTGTTTAGTTATGTTTCTGTTTGTTTTCCAGTGTGAGTTTCAAGACTTACCAAATCAACCATGGGGGGTGGGGGTGGGGGAGTGCATGCACTGAATGCCCCACAGGAGCACAAAGAGCAGCACACACTTAACAATGGTGCAACATGATTTAGCAGAGTTACAGCTAATAGGATGCCAACAGTAAGGGTTGTCTAGATGAGTCTAAAAGGAAAAGGGGTAAAAAAAAAAAGAAGAAGAAAAAAGCTCAAAGTGCAATGAAATACCTATGGGATGGATAAGCATTTTGGATACTTACGTTTGGCAAAGAATTGGGTGGATGAAAAAAGTGGAAGAGACAAATGTTTCAGAGCCCTCTCTGTAGGTGTATTTTATGACCGTGTGATACAAGTGTTGATCATCTTGGGAGACATTCAGTAGAGCTTGAGTTCAGGGAAAAACAAATGTAATTTAAAAAAAACACCACACATTTCTAAACACTACATCTAACTTTAAAAAGTGCTATAATAGGTCTAAAAGACGGTACTTATCATTCTGGGGGTAGAATGGTGCTACTGGGTACGACACAGGAAATTTATCTTGCTACCAGGATAACTGAGCAAAGAGATTTTCAAAGATTTTTTGAAGTCCATTAAAAAAATAAAACCTAGCTCACAATAACTTTGTATATATCATTTCCTGTATATTCCAACAGTCAGAGAGTGTTTCTATGTCTCCATTTTAGCAGGTAGCTGAGCTCCATTCTCTGCATGGAGATATTGAAACAGTGACTTGTATTTCTAGAAGCGGTTTTTAAAAAGCAATATCCTTAACTAAATATGTTCTGTGTGTCTAAGGCACTTCAGGCAACCAACTCAGTCTTCTTTTAAATAGTGATTGTGGGCAGGACCTGTGAGGGCAATAGCATAATAAAATCACAAGTAGCCTGGCAATAAGTCTCATGATGTTTTTTAAAGCCCCAGCTCCTGGAATCAAGTTATTCCATGAGAAAAAGTAGCTTTTACTTAAAAAAAAAAAAAGTAGTAAGTTTCTAACCTTCCTGGTTGTGCGCATCACATTGGCGTGCTTTAGAATTCACACCCTCATAATATATGAGGCTGAACTGTGTAGACAAGCCCTAAGTCACTTTAGGAAAATGAATGCTTCCATCAACCTAGTTTCCATCAACTGGGGAGGAGGTGGTCTGTAATGGGGTGCCTCACCTCTCACGTGCCCCTCCCACCCGGTCAAGTGGGTGCATCCCTGCAGTTCTTCCTCAGTTTCATGGTGTCCCCTGGCGGCCGCTGCGCTTGTCAGGAGCGTCTTCAAAGACTTCGTCCTCTGGCTGAGTCACACATAGTCCATGTGCAAACAAACAAACCCCTTCCAGGGTATAAGTACAAAATATCCTACTACCTTCCCCAGGCTCAGTCCTTTAACAGTCCAACAGGGCCCACTGTGGTACCCTCAGTTGGTTGCAAGACTCCTAAACTGGAATTGAGCAGCACCCCCAGGGCTTCTTCCCTGGGGACTCCTTGCCTCTACTTGAGTTCTCAGGGACCCCAGCCTTCCTGAGAAGTCACCCCTCTTGGACCCAGTTCACCAACCACAGCTCCCCAATGAGTCACTCCCAGTAATTACCCGCTTAGTCCCTTGCAGTTCCTATAGCCAGCCCTGCTAGTAGATTCTCTGTCCAACCTTTCAGCTCCTGCAGCTAGCCAGGAACACCTCTTACTCCCCCAGTCCCTGCAAGCAGACGGAATTCAAGTTGGCCCTGCAGTGCCTTTTATATGAGCTTGTTGGGCCCTGATTGGCTGCTTCCTGCAGCCCCTCTCATTGGCTGTGTCCCACACAGCTGCTCTATGCGGTTTGGAGGACCTCTCTATTGCTCTTTTCTGGGGTGGGGTGAGGCAGGGCCACAAGTCCTCCAACAGGGGGCCTCCAGACCTAATCCACCTCATCACATGATTCTACAGCATCAGAAAAAACCCTTCCATTGGTGTAGACTGCATCTACACTAGTGGTCTCCAAACTGTGGGGTATGTCCTCTCAGCTGCAGCTCTGGTCCTGGCCTTGGCCCCTGGCCCCGCTCCTGGCCTTGGCTACTGGAGGAGTCACGGACAGATTACATTTCAGGTAAGGGTGGGGGTGACCTAAAATGTTTGGGGACCACTGGTCTACACTACGGGGTTATGCTGGCATAATATAGTGTAGAGATACTATTAGTTAGAGACCAAGCAGGCAATACTTACTCCTAGGGTGTAAATTTTCAAAAGAACTTAAGTGAGTTAGGAGCTTGAATTTCATTTTCCAAAGTGACTTAGGGCTTGTCAACATGGTGTGGTAGTAAGTGTTATGAGGATGTAAATTCTAAAGCGCACCAATGTATTGCTTATGAACTGGCTCAGGTAGACCTGCTGGTGTGCATTAATAGTTCCCAAATGCACCTGCAGATGTAGACAAGCCCTTAGACACTTAGTAGCCTAAAACTCACTGAAATGGGCTTTTGAACATTTTACCCTGGTGTTTTACCTGGGATGCTGGCGGACAATCCAAAGTGCTGTTTGTGAGCCAACATCTGGTACCGCGGTAGCACAAATGACCCAACTCAAGTGTGTGTGTGTGTGTGTGTAATTTTCCCTAAGGCAAGTGACTAGTAAGTGGACAAGGGGATGGTATGTTTCCACAATGGATGTGGCTACATTTAACTTTAAATTTAGAAAACCATTTTGTCAAATCTCTGGCATCTAAAGCTGTATGCAGAGCCCTGAACATTCCCGCCATATGGCCAGGAAAAAAAGAAAGCCAGGCTTCATTAGGGAACTAGTCCATCAATCCTGATTGAGAAAGAACATGTTAGCTTCCTGCAGCTCCTTAGCAGGTTTCCCTGCCTGGTGTCCTTTGCGTTGGCCTAACCTTGGAGTTGTTTCTGCTGACCCTAGAGTAACTGTCCTACCAGCATAAATTGGATGAGAGCTAATTAACTGTCAAAACTCAGGGCAAAAGACCACAAACCCTTGCTTCACTTTCTGGTGGGTTTTAGTCCTTTCTCTTTGATGTGACAGCTTGTCCTCTGTTTCTTTTGCAAACAACTACCATTGCAGAGGAAATGCAATTCAGCCAGGCAATCACTTATCATCAATGACAGCAAATAAACATGAAAAATGGGGTTAGAAACACTAAAGGACAATGATCAGAAAGGTTTATTCTTTCATCCTAAATCATGATGTTTAGTAGTCAGCTGTAGTATAATAAGTTATTTATACATGTCTGGGCTTGTTAGGAGATATGTTTTTACATAAAGATAAATAATGGTTTTAATCAGATGATACCTGTGTATATTCTAAAGAAACAAAATCCTAGTCTCTGTCATGTAACTATACAGTTTGTTGAAAGGCAGATAACAAATGAAAACCGACCAAGCTGACATTTACTTCAATGCACATGTAACCTACATGCTTATAATGCAGTAGAACCGAAATTATATTTTGCAGAACACTTTTGCATTGAAAAATGGAGTTGCCTCAAATTGAAACTTTTTGCAGGAATGTGTCAATTTCAGTGATAGTTGTGACAGAAAAGTGTTCTGACTTTATTTCAATGCTGTCAATGTTTAATTTTAATAAAATCAAAGCATTTTGTTTTGACTTTATTGGTTAGTTTTGATTTTAATATTATAGAGTATTTTTAATATTATATGATAGTTAATATTTAATATTTTTTACATTATCAAAACATTTCTGCAGTATTGAAATGAAACATTTTGACATATTAAAACCAAAACTATTTAATGGTTCAGAATTGATATTTTTTCAGAATTTTCACTTCACAGGAAATGGTGGCTTTGTTTTAATTCCAAATCAGAATAAAAATGTCAGAATCCTTTTCAAAATGTTTCGGGTAGAGATTCGTCACAACTGATGCAAAGTTTCAGTTTTGACAAATCAGCATTTTCCAATGAAAAAACATGTAGTCAAAAAGCTCCCAGGCAGCTCTAACTAAGAGATGCATGCTCTGTGAAGGCCTCAGAGAGCACTCTCCTGTCAACATAGCGCATCTTCACCAGACGCACTACATCCACGCACCTGCATCGATGCAGCTGCGCTGATGTAGCGCGGTAGTGAAGACAAGCCCTAAGGAGACCAAAGCTATTTGATTGAGGGGCTATAATGGCTGTAACGATCTTTGGACTGGTTAGCTGAGTTGATTCTGGAATGTTTGGAGGGGACTAAGAGGCTGCCAGTCTCCTCAGGTACGGGAGAATACGGGTGACATGTAACTATATGTATTTTGAGGCCACATTAGAGTGAGTGCGGGGTCTGTGTATGCTGTAGCTGGAGGTATAATTCCCATCGTGGGTAGACATACATGCACTGGCTTTGATCAAGCTAGCATGCTAAAAATAGTGTGTAGCCGCCGTGGTGTGGGCGATGGCCTGGGCCAGCCACCAGAGTACAATCCCCTCCAAGACCCTAGGTAACTCACTGGACAGCTAGCTTGACCTGCCACCTGAGCCACTGTGGGTACACTGCTATTTTTAGTGCACAGCTTTATCAAAGCTTAGGGTGACCAGATGTCCTGATTTTATAGGGACAGACTCTATATTTGGGGCTTTTTCTTATATAGGCTCCTATTACCCCCCACCCCGGTCCCAATTTTTCACTATCTGGTCACCCTATCAAAGCTCCTGGGTGTTCATCTACCTGAGCTGGAAATTATACCCTCAGCTGCAGTGTACACACCCCCTGAGAAGCATACCTGTGAGACCAGGGGGGATGTGTCTGTAGGTGTGTACCAAAATATAAACGTGTGTATAAGGGGTCAAACCTTCACACAGAAGGTATCAAGATGGGCAGCTCTGAGAACTCCGATAGGCTTACTGCCTAATAGCCTTTGTTTAAAAGTTATCCCTAAGTATTCCAAATACTATTTGCAATGTGTGTGTGTGTATTAAATGTTTGTTTTGTTTAGTAAGTAATTACAGCTCTCTTTGAAGCTGACTGGGAACTGTTACTAACACCTGCATTCAGGGTTTTGCACATCATAGCTCTGAGGTTTAACTCTGTGTAATACCTTTTTGAAAGGTCCTGAAAAGACAGAACTGTGGCCTGCATTTCAGTAGAGAGGTAAGCTGAAGTGCAGGAAAAGAGGACAGGAATAGGTATCTTATTGCCTCTTGGCTGTTTCAGCCATGTCAGTGTTTGGACAGCTAGGTTGATAAAGTTCTTTAAGAAAAACATAAATAATGTAAAATGTAAAAATATCAAGCTTTCTAAAACATAGTAAAGATGTTTTATTTTACCTCACATAGGATAATGTGGACACTTGTGTATTTTAAATCCAAATGTTTCCAATGGAAGCAAATTCCCTGCACTAAAAAGCTGCAATTAACATTTTTACATCCAGGGGAAAAATTATATACACAGTAGTTTAAGCCAATGCCTTTTCCCCCCGTGCTGGCTCTGGGCCAGATCCTGCTCTCAGTTTCACCACAGTAAATTTGGAGGATCTCCACTGGCTCCAAGGGAACACTTTATATACACTGGTGAAACAGAGAGCTGACTTGGTCCACTGCACATTGATTTATGGCCGACTGCGTTATCTGTTTGTCAGCCTATCTGCTAATCTAATGTGTCAGAAACAGCCACTTGTGCCGAATAACAACATTTGGGAATGATGGAGAAGGTGCCTACTTTGAAAACGGACCCACATACCATGTATCTTTAATCTGTAGCTCACATTCATCAGATGTGCTGAAAGGCATCAATAAAGAAGTTTTCCAGCCTTGCCAGCTTCTCACTGTATTGACCTTAGACTTTACATTATAGAAACTTGCATCAATGTAATGACATAACTGACCTCGCTATAGTTACATGAGTGCAAACTCCCAATTTAGACATGCTGCATCTACTTGAAGTGGGGCCGTACACTGATGTGGCTTAATCTGGTAATTTACTTCAGTGCAGCGCATCTACAGTAGGGGTTTGTGTGGGAGTAACTACATTGGTGTATTTGCACTGCTGCACATGGCTCCAGTGTAGACGGCCATTTCTGGGCTATAGGTATCTGCTTCTGTACATGCTCAGGATGTCTTATTACAATATGTCCATGATAACCATTCCTATTTCATCAGCTCTTTGGAAATCTCTATCCCATGCACCTTGTTGTACTGCTCCTCCTAGTTTATAAAAAGTTCTCTTGACTGATTATTTTTTGTTTGGATATTCCTCTATTTGCACCCTCACTGCAGTCTATTGAAACCAAGCCTGGGAAATAAAGAGGTCACTGTCCAAATTGATCTTTAGCTGCATGATGTAATTTTGTTACATGGCTTTCAAAATAAACGGGTGCAGAAAGACGAACTCACTCAAATTGCTGACTCAATCACGATACATAGACAATATGGGAAGTTTGTGTGCCTGCGCACATGTGGAGGCCCACCTGAAATAAACCTGAAGAGCTGGTACATTTTAATATGTAGTTGTATGTTGAAATGTAGAGGTAAAACTCAAATCATTTAATGGTGCAAAGCACTGTAATTCCTCTACCATTAACAGGGTTCTTCTTGTGTCACTATATAGTGTTAGAAATCACATGCATTGGTGGTGGTATGTGATGAGGCCAATAGATCCTGTATGATGTCAATTTTCTTGACTCTCCGCACATTCTTTTGGCTTATCCAGGGAGCGTGCTGATAGGACACCTGAATTACTCAGAGAGTGTGGTGTGAAGTTAACCCCAGCAGAGAGGACGATAGGAGAAGACATTGGGAATTTGACGGGGGCGTGCTGCTGGATAGAATTTTGCAATTGACTCTGAGTTGTGGTAAGTTCATCCCTTTTCTTTGTAGTTGGACCTGGAGTGACACAAGCATTTGATTTATGTTTAGATCCTGGCTGAAGAAAGCTTTCACTTTACATTGTTTGTTTAAAAAGTGGTTGCAAATTACTTTCTCCAGCCTCCGTTATCCAACCAGCTGCTCTGTTATAGTAATCAAGAGACATCACAGAGGTGTCTTGTAGTTTAAACCAAACTATCCTTCTATTTCTTGGTTTTTAAATTGGCTGCTGGTGGAAATGTTTATACCTCAAGACTTTTAAAATTCCAGGCACCTCACTATTCCTCTCTACATAGTCTCTTTGTGGACCCAAGCCTCTCTAAATATGTTTCTTTTTGAAGATGTTTTAAGAGATGCTTCACACCCTTTTCACTTCACTATCTGGTGATCATGCACTTCTTACGACCTCAAAAGCATTATAACCAGGAAGAGTTAAAACTTGCTAGTTGCACTAGCATCTGAAGGATTTGTTTCTTATTTATATTACACCTCTACCCCGATATAACACTGTCCTCTGGAGCCAAAAAATCTTACCGTGTTATAGGTGAAACTGCGTTATGTCGAACTTGCTCTGATCCACCGGAGTGCGGAGCCCCGCCCCCCCGGAGCACTGCTTTACCGTGTTATATCCGAATTCGTGTGATATCGGGTCGCGTTATATTGGGGTAGAGGTGTACATGTAAATCCAGTATTTCTTACCAGCTAATGCTGATGAGGCTCAAGCATTGTTTCTCATTGATGCAAGGAATCATATTCTTAAAAAGTTATCCAATACAATGCGGGCTGCAGCAGGCTATGGAGTGCAAAGTCAGTGTTATCTTAAAATAAAGGATACTAGCCAAGCATATTCCTTCTTGAGCTCCCTCCACAGAAGGTCTATGCTGGTGCCATCAAACTGCCCAAAAGCCTAATCCTGCTCTTATTTTTTATTTTAATAAAATTGCCAATTATTATATTGGGAGCAGTGGTGAGCCCTAAATCCCGAATTAAGAAGTTGGCTTTTCTGCCAAGCTGAATATTTGCTGTGGTGTCAAATTATAGCCCAGATTGTCAAAAGTGACTAGTGATTTTTTTTTTATTGCCCCTCTTGAGGTACCTTTAAAGGAGTCCGATTTGCAGAGGATGGGTACTGAAACCTTTCTGATACGCAGGACTGCTTGGGGTGACTGAAGTTCAGCACCTGAAATCACTGGTCACTCTGGAAAATCTTGGTCCATACTCCTGTGCTGCCATGTGCTCCCCTGAGGTCTCTTCTTGATGTCTCTTCTCCGTCAATGGGCTTCTCCTTAGGAATAAGCAGAGTCTGGCTCCCGAAACTGCGCCAAAATGATTCTGATGATCCAACTCAATCCCAGTGGATGTAATGATGATAAATAACTTAGTAAATAGGAAAAGAAAGACTAAAGCAAATCCTCTCTCTCTTTCTTTTAAATAGACTGAAAAATGAGTGGGTTATTTACAGGGCTTGTTTGTGGCATTATGTAATCCTAAATAGCAACTGCATACAGCAAACTGACCATGTTAATTCTTCAGAACTCCTGCCTTGGCGTATACACAAGGGTCTCAAACAAGATCCCATTTTCATCGTGCCTTTAGTGTGCTGGCTACCTGCCACTGTGAAATATCCTTCTCTCCTCCACCAGAAAAGAACAGGTAACTGTGTATTACTTTCCATGCTTTTCTTGGCTTCTGCCCTGTCATCCTGGCGTGGCTCTCTTGCCCTACATAGCCCTGGTTCACGTTTGTTACACACACATGAGGAGGCATTTGGGTTGCAGACTGTAATGTTAATTGGATAGTTGAACTGAGGTAAAAAGACCTTGCTTTGGATGCTGCAGTACCACATGCCTAATCAAAATAGGGTGGCACATATAACTGGGGGTGTGGTTTTAATTCCAATAAAAAGTGCAGAATTCTTAAAACCACTCCCCCTGCCCCCTGATCCTTTCCAAGTGCTTTCTATCATCAGCAACAAGGAGATTAACTCTGCCCTCTTCCATCATTACACCCCTGTAATGCATAAATGAGAGAAAATTGCATCTGCACTTAGAAACAAGAGCTTAATATTTGCAAATGATTACAATACATAGGGAGACAGGATAGAGAACTTCATTCCACATTTCCCCCACTAGTAATATGCCTAACCCATGGGAGTGAGTCAAAGATGAAAGGCTGTGGCCATGGATGCCAGGTTTGTATAATTTTTGGTTGTGCCCAGAATGGGTCCAAGCAGAGCTGTCCCATCCATAGGACAGACTGTGGCAACTGCCCTGGGCCCCGCGCATTAGGGGGCCCCACGCTTCAGGGGAATGCGGAGTCCAGGGCAGCCTGGGCGGTTAGTGGGGGGTCTGGTGCCGGCAGCAGCGACCAACCCGGCCCCAGCCTGCCCGGCAAGCTCCTGGCATTGCTCAGGGGAGGGGGCGGAAGGGTGGGGATGTGGGCTTGGAAGAAGGGGTGAGGCGGGGGCAGAGCAGAGGCGGGAAGAGTCAGGGTGGGGGCAGGGGTTTGGGGAAAGGGGTGGAGTGGGGGTGGGGTGGGGGCAGAGCAGGGTTGGGAAGAGGTGGGGCGCAGCATGACAGGCTGGGGCCGGGCCCTCTGCTAACCTCCCAGGCTGCCCTGGACCCCACGTCCCCCTGAAGCACAGGGCCCCCCAAAGTGCAGGACCTGGAGCGATTACCCCAGTCCATCCTATGGATGGGAAGGCTCTGAAAATATAAGCCCAAACATTGGTGGAGCCAGGCCTACATTCCTGAATATTGGTGGAGGACGGACACCACAGGCCCTTATAACTCGCTGTCCATGGCTGTGGGGTCTGAAATGTAAACTGAGCTTACATCCAGGTTTGACAGTGCTGCTCTCCCCTCTTGTTTTTGCTGCTCAGATGATCTTTCGCAGGACACCCATTTGTGCTGGGTTTTGTCATACTGTCAAAAAAGCCTTTGGTGACCTAATCCTGTTTGCTGCTTTTTATTTCGGCAGCAAACGAGAATCGGGAGTGACTGCAGCAAGGAAATACGCTATTTCTTTTTTTGCTCTGTGTCACCAGGCTGGGCTTCTCCCCTGCCACGCCCAGTCTTTTCGAGGAGGTTTATTTATTTAACAGAGGTAAACAAACAGAAAACTGTCTTTTAACTTACTCCTTATTCTCAGGTTTCAGGGCCACCCCTACCAAGCCTCTCTGCTACCCCTGCTCCTGTCAGCTTCCCAGTTTCAGTCAGCTCGGCTCCCTTCTTGGAGCAGCAGTTGCAGGGCTGCTTCCCTGAGCCCCCGGCCCCTTGCTCTAGGGATCCACCATAGGAACTAGCTCTACTTCAGTGTGGCGTTCATCTCCAGGGCACAGCTTGTCTCAATCCATTCTCCCCCAGCTGTCCAATAGCAGCCCTTTATAGTCCCAGGTGTAGCCCAGCTCTCTTTAATTGGCTGGATTGGGCTCACCTGCTCTGGACCAGGGGAGCTGGGCTTAGTTTATCCACAGGAAGCAGCCACCCTGTTTAGCCTGCATGACCTTCCCTTTCTGCTCATCTCATGTCTCACTTCCACAATAGATCACTGCAATGCAGAGCTAGAGGAACAGAATGATCTAAGATGAAATGTGGAGCTCTAGCTAAAGAGGGCAAATATAAATCTTATCCCTATAATGATCTGAAGAGAACATTATGCCCCAGAATAATTTGGGGGACTGTGCTTTGCAATGATAACCACCCCCTGTGACAGAACAACACACCAGTCTGCTGGTTTGATGGCTTCCCTAATGGCCTCAATGACTCCTCTCACTCTCTTGGAAATTATTCTCCCATCTCCATTCAATTGTCTCTCTCTCTAGACTGGCCCTTGCTGCTTCCTAAATTCTAGTGGGGCTAATGCTTTCTGCATCATTTATTTGTGGTGTGTTCCCTCTTAAATTACCAACATCGGTGCCATATGGCCCAGTAAGTAAGTAAATAAATAGATCCAGCATATGTGATGTAAATGTTTTCTTATGAATTAAATCACAAATGAGGGACTAATTATTTCATCAGGGAAACAGACTAAGTTTTTGAGACGAGATTAAAAAAAACCCCTACTTTAAGTCAGTGCTAGGAAATCTATACAGACTCTAATGAAAGCATGATTTTAAAATAACCTGAATAGTTGTTTAATTACAGAAGAAGTTTTTAAACCAACTCTTGTCAGAATCTTTCGCATCTATTGGGAAGTTAATAATGTATTCTACAAATGCTTGGCCCAATACCTGCCTCATGCACAACGTGGAAAATGTAAGCCCATAAGGTTTGAAGTTTGCCAACGTTATCAACAATAGATAACAAGTGGATAGAATGGGAAGTACTAGACAACTTCAATATAGTTGTGGCTACTGCTCTACCTGTAACATTGTCTTCCTCCAACTTAAACCCCTGTACACCCCAATTCTGTGTGTCTCTCAAGGACACACAGGTGTAAAACTCCTATGAGAATAGCACCCAATGATGGGTTTGAAGGTACCTGTAATAATTTATGAATTCTGTATCTTGACCAGATTACTGTTGATTGCTGTGTGCATATATTGAGTTAATTCACTGGTAGGGTACCTGGGAATTGCACCCAGGAAAAGAGTGGATCCCAATATTCCCTTCTCTGCAAGCCTTTCAGGCATAATACGGACGTCCATTTCTGACACCTTGGTTTGCTTCCTGAGCCAATTTAAGCCAGTTCAGGAAACACAGGAGAGAACAAAAACCTTTGCCTGGATTAAAAGAATCCCTAAAGGAATTAAGACAGAGAGACTGTTGGGGTGCAGACTGACAGCCAGATCCCTGAGCCTTTAAGTAAGAGAGATGTGTAAAGACTGTCAATTGTTTTAAACTCCTCTTCTGTCTATGCTCTGCCTTGTTCCTACTGTAAGATTAAACAATACTTTGCTTTAAGAAGACTGTTTGGGGACATTGAATCCACCACTGGACTCTTGAAGGGAAGAGCTGCAATAAAGCATGGTGGATATACAAGTGGCTGTTAGACCAGTCCCTGGGCTACAGTGAGAGAATCACGGATCCCACCTCAGGAATGGGATACGTCTGGGGGGAGCACTCAGAGGCCAAGGAAGGGGTCAGAGGTGCAGCTGGCCATGAACCATGACACACTCTGTCAAGACCGGCTCCCGCTTTTTTGCCGCCCCAAGTGGCAAAAAAACCCAAAAGATAAAGCCGTGATCGGCGGCACTTTGGTGGCAGCTCTACCGCGCCGCTTCTTTCTTCGGCAGCAATTCGGCAGCTGGTCCTTCCCTCCGAATTGCCTCCAAAGACTCGGACGTGCCACCCCTCTCCATTGGCCACCCCAAGCACCTGCTTCCTGTGCTGGTGCCTGGAGCCGGCCCTGCACCCTGTATCTGGTTGTTAACAGCTTAGTGCATTGAAATATCACTCCAGAAAGGTTGCAGCTCTGATCTGATGGGATATAACAGGGGTCGGCAACCTTTCAGAAGTGGTGTGCCGAGTCTTCACTTATTCACTTTAGCTTAAGGTTTCGCATGCTGGTAATACATTTTAACGTTTTTTAGAAGTTCTCTCTCTGTAAGTCTATATTATATAACTAAACTATTGTTGTATGTAAAATAAACACGGTTTTCAAAATGTTTAAGAAGCTTAATTTAAAATTAAATTAAAATGCTGATCTTACGCCGCCGGCCTGGGGTTCCGTTCATCTAGTTCAGCAGCAGGCTGAGTGGGGCCTGTGGGACCCCGGCTGGCAAGGGGCCAGCAGCCAGGACCCTGTGGTGCAGGTGGGAATGTGGGGGGTGGGTGCAGGAGCTCCCGTTTGGTGCTCAGGGTGGGAGTGGGGATATGTGGGGGGGTGCAAGAGTCAGGGCATGGGGTGTGGGGGGGCTGGGTGTGTGTGGGAGGTGCAGGAGTCAGAACAGGGGCTGGAGGTGTGTGAGGAGGTGCAGGGGTCAGGGCAGAAGGCTGTGGGGGTGATCAGGGGTCAGGGCAGAGGGCTGACTGTATGTGGGGGGGTTCGGAGTCAGGGCAGAGGGCTGGGGTGCTGGGCTTGTGGGGGTGCTCACGGCAGGGGGCTGGAGGGGATATGCCCCATTCCCACCCCTTTCCCCAGGGCCCTGTCCCCACCTCTTCTCTGCTTCCTCCCCGGAGCAGCGAGCATTCTGCGGCTCGGCTCCACTCCCCCTCTCCCTCGCAAGGGTGATCAGCTGATCGGCGGCAGGGAGTGGGAGGGGGAGGGGCAGGAAAGCACCACGCTGGGGGAAGAAGCCAGGGAGGGGGAAGCTTGGCTGATGGATGACCAAGCTTCTGCCTCCTGCCCCCACGGGAGAAATCGGTGGGCGGGGGGGGGCTGAGTGGGGCCAGGACCCCAGCAGGCAGCAGCGTACCATCAAAAATCGGCTCGCGTGCCGTCTTTGGCACGTGTGCCGCAGGTTGCCGACCCCTGGAATATAATGTTACCGGCACTGATGATGGTAGTAAACAGATGGGTTCAAGGGATGTCAGCAGTATACTAGTATGAGATGACATATCAGGGTACCACTATAGCCACCCCCAGGGGTGCATGCCCGAGGTGCCACCTTAGTAGGTTATATCTGAGCATGTTGCTTGTGACACCAGCATTCTTGCTCAGCACTATCTCATTTCTGAGCAAGAGTACTGAGCGAACTTTACTTTGGGTTCATTTTTTTCAAAAGTGCTATTTCAGTGCTTAAGTCTCAATAAAAGTCAATGGGATTTAGGCTCCTGAGTAAATTAGGCTCTTTTGAGAAATCTACCCTTTGTCTTTAACAGCCAGAGGATGCTCCAGGAATGGGAGCAGGTGCAGCAGCGGAACTGTGAGTACATCCAATAATTCTGATTTTTCTTTGCAAGACAGCTTTACGGCTGCATGTGCTAAGCTGCAGCCAAAACAATAATCAGTCTGTCAATAATCCACACATTAAGATTACTTTTGAAAGTGCCCCTCACTTTCCATTTATTTCAGAGACCTCGCTGGATGACATTGCAACACCATTATAAACTCAGAAGCTTGATGGGTAATCTGGTTTGGCTGGGTTTTGGTTGAAGAGGTAGCGTGGCTGTGCTGGGGGGATCGGATCTTAACTATAGAGTATTTTTCCACTCAGAAACTGGATTGCCAGTAAATCTTGGCAAAATGGAGATCCTCTTGTGTGCAGGCAGCCATGCTGCACCATGGCACGACTGGCTGATCTTATATTCTCGTCCCATCTGGTGTTAGAATGGCTGAAATTAGTGGCAGCTTCATTTAAGCAGTGCCAATACAAATAGTATTGGGTTTGGAAAAGAGATGTACAGCAGACATGTTGTTGTGAAATCTAGCCAGGAGGTGTAGTTAGATATGGTGGGCCGGGTGTAGCTTCACTGACAATACACCAGCCGAGAATCTGCCCTGTGTCATAGTCACAACATTGACCTCCAATTCCTGATACCATTGTTTTGGTTGCAGAACTGAAAGCCAAGCAGTGTCACTCAAAAGGGGAACGGTGCTCAGGTTCCCAAAAGGAAATTCTCCCCATTTGAATCTGGGTGGGAGAGGGCGAGAGGAAGTATGCTATCAAAATACCTGCCATTGTGTTCCTCCCAGGCTGATTGATTTTTACTTTTTTTTATCTCGAGTCTTTTAAGAATTTGGAATAACAAATTGATATTCTACATCAGCTGTAACATTTCATTGTAATAATCCACCCTTAGGGCCAGTATAATGCCTGCTCAGATAGGCACCACTGCTCCTACTGCACTGATTTCTCTTTGGCACCAATCAAATATACTTCACAGAGGCACTGCCAGGAATTTTCTAACCTTTTAAAACTTTTTTTTAAGAGTAAAAATAATTTGTAGGACATTCTATATCTCTCTATGATCAATCTCAAAGCTTCTCTTAAGAGTCCAGGGGGCTATTCCATTGGGTTGCTCTTCGAATCCGGCAGTGCTATTGCTGTCACTACAACATGGAGAACTCCTCATGTCTTTATGTGGAATGAAGTATGTAAAGAAACGAATCCTCTTGAGCTCAGTGCAAGATGGGCTTGGAATGATCTGCTGGCAGAAATTTAATTTTGTTTCCAGTAATTTGGGGTTATAGATGGGATTATATCTCCCAGGCAGAGAAAGACATTAATCAAGAAATAGGCCTCTTAATCCTCCTTTCAATTTTAATGAAAGACTGTAAAAATGCCTTTCACCAGTGGATGTCAAGTATCAGTTGTGCTGTGATTAACATGCTTTTGTGATAGGTTTACTGTTGTACTATGTACCCAGTTATTCAGCAACCTAATTTAAGCTGTCTGTCAAGTGAAAATAACTACAAAGAGAACATTATTTTCTCCCTGAAGTTACAATAGAAGACTTGTGTTTCTATAAACATTTTTTTTCAAATTCTGGATGCCCCAGACACACTGACATATTCAACCTTCAGAATAAATGGGTAAATGGGTAACACAAATCACAATGTCCTCTAAATGGCAATTAGGAGATAATCAGAAATGTTGTTGAAGCCGATCTATGCTAAGGGCTTGATTCTCTCACGATTATTTGGGAATAATTCCACTGCAGTTGTTTGGTGTAAAACTGGTATAAGTGAGAAGGGAAATAGGCCCTACATCTACAGTCTGTTCTCCTTTCCCCTCCTTCCTCTGAAGTCAAAGCCCAACCATTCAATGGAAGCCTCATGGTCTGAATTGCATTCAGCTTCTTTACCTGATTAATGCTTTCTAATGTGAGTTGATTATGTCAGATATGAACCTCCTAGTGGCTTAAAGCCAAGAACAGACAGACCATTCTCTCTCCTGGCCACTGAAACCTGAGAATGAAATGCCAAACTTGTCATAGCAGTTGGTTTATTTTTAGATTTTTCTGCTCTTCTAAAAATTAACCTCTTGAAAAATAAAGAACCCAAAGCAGCTCAAAGTACCAGAGACCTTTAAAGTAGAGTTCAAGTGATCATAATGGCTAAAATGGCTACCTATTTAAAACCAGGTCTACACAGGACACAACCAAAAACACAGGTCATCACCCACTAACCTAAAATGAAGCTTCAATATCTCAGCTAGTAGAGATAACTATTATACAAGATTTGGGGCAATTATACTAGGTGTCAGTGGAACATGTACGAAAGGCAGCATAATGCACTGTCCATATTGGCCATTCCACGGTCAGCCCATCCCTTACAGAAGATAGCTATTGGAGATATCCTGTTAATTTTGCAAAGTTTCTAGACCAAGTATTTCTGGAATGCCAAAGTGGGAACCAATTATCCCTGTCAACAATGGCCCAATACCTCTTGGTTTATTTTACTAGCCACCAGAGGCAAGGATGGTATAGTTGTGCAACAATTCCTCAGGGAGCAAAACTGGTTGAAGCTCAGAGCTGACATGGCATTTATCCCTTCCAGACACCAGTCTGCCCCCAGGAAAGTGGCTAGTCTGAGTCTGGGCAACTTTCTCTCTGGAAAAATGTAGACAAGGCAGCTTAGTGATTGTGTTTCCAGTCAGTGGATTCACCAAAGTATTCACTACCCAGTCTAGTTCCACTGCACGGGATTTCACAGGGAAGAAAATAGTTTTCTTTTTGTCCATGACAGCCATAGATTGGGATTTCACCCACTCTTTCTATATGCTGTACCACTGGCACCAGGGCTCCGACCTCTGGCCCACGTATGTAATCTGTCATGGGTACTCTGTACATCATGGTGACCATTTGTAACCTCTTAATGGCCATATTAACAACTCTAATTGTAAACGACAGGGCAATTAGTCTCAACATAGCTGCTTGAACAATTATGTTTGTCCTGCTACAGTGACAGAAAATTCAGTAAATGTAATAGGAAAAAAACCCATCTCCTTGGGGTTTGTCCCACTAAGTGACTGTGTTGATTATTTCTCTGCCTTCCATTTAAATGGCTGTGAATGTATGTTAAGTTGAATGGTTTCTAGTACCTCTTGTAAAAAACGGTTGTGAAGGGACCCAAAGGCCACTCTCATTGTAGGCAAACTAGGCAGCTGCCTAGGGTCACAGATTTGGCCTGGCCATCCCTTCTTTCTGACAGGGGGCAGCTGGGCCAAATTTGAGTGGTGTTGGTGACCCCGTGGGCCATGTATCTCTATTTCAGATTTTCAGGAGCGTAGAAGCTTGCTATCACTGACTGATGATCAGGAAAACCGACTGCCTATCTCCTGAAGAATCAAAAGGCGGCAGTACCTACTGAATGATTGCATGCAGTCTTCTGAGTGGTAGCCGTGTTAGTCTGTATCAGCAAAACCAACCAGGAGTCCTTGTGGCACTTTAGAGACTAAATTTGTTAGTCTCTAAAGTGCCACAAGGACTCCTGGTTGTTTTTGCATGCAGTCTATGGTTTGCCTACTGACCTATAGCAGTATCCGGTTGGTTGAAGAAAATAGATCCTCCTTTCTCAAAGCGTTGAGCATTTCTTTGAGGATTTTCCATCATGGGAAAAATAATCTGTCTTGTATTTGCCATTTGTGAATTGCATATAGATTCGGCAAATCCTTTGGCCTCTGGGAGCAGAAATAGCTACAATCCCATTACCTATTTTTGGCCAGTCTTCCATTTTGGCCCAAATAATTCTGCATTCAGACAGGTGTACAAAAATCCAACTGATGTATCTGAAATGTATATTCTTCTGAGAGCAGAGACTGGCCTGGAAGGTGTGCCAAGAAAGAGAACTTTTTATAATGTGTTAGTCTGTTGCTCCTGTTTATATTACATTAGCTTCTTGAGGTCCCAGCTGAGATCAGAATGCTATTGTGCTGGGCACTGTACTTAGATTTACACTGCCTTGAGGAGCTCACAGCTTAGATGGACATGATAGGCAAAGCGCGGGAAGAGGAAACAGAGGCCTTGCTCAAGTGGCAAGGCTGGCAAGAGTGCCCTATCTCATCACTCTCAGTCCAGGGCCCTGTTCACTAGCCCATGCTGTCTTTGGAGCAGTGCGCAAGGAAGACTTGTGTGGTCTGAGAGGCAGTTTGTCTATGTGCAGGCATTTCCCATGTGTGTAAACTGGCTCATTTTTTCAACTAATTTGGGGGTGGTTTTCCTACACTCATCTACTCACTTTATGGCAGTATGCAGGGATCCCTTATGCAACCAGGCTCCCATCAGGGGTCACATACCTGCCCTAGAGATCCTGCGCCATCTACTTACACAGCAGAACAGCTCAAAGCTCTCCATACCCCAGGAGAAAAGGACAGGACTGGCTCAAACACCGAGAAAGTCTCCTTATACAGCTGTCTTTTTTTATTTTTTTTGAACAGGGCTGTGCATTCACCTTTCTCCATCTCACTATTGGCAAGTTGCCTACAGTAATTTTCCATGTGCTTAAAGTCTGTTTCCCTCTCTGACCTGAGAGACTCCACAGGAGCTCTGTGGAGTTAGGGATTCACAAAAGAATTTGCAGCAGGATGGGGGTAGGGGGTAAGTGGGATAGTCATGGAGGTAGAATCGTATTCCTCCCTCTCTGCATAACTCTAGTGGACAGATAGACACTCATAGGATTGCTTGTAAATCAAATTGTCTTGCTTAAACTAACTATGTCATGTTTTCTTCTTCACACACAAGCCTTTAAACCTTCGGAGGGTCTCGAATTATGGGCCATTGTGTTTATTGATGTATTTGAAATATAGCTAGTGAGGGGATGCCATTTTGTGAGTGACAGCTGCTTCACTTTTAAGTGGAATCTATAATAGTGGCTAGATATTAGCTCAATTAAAATATCAGGACTACATTTGGGATACAGGATCACACCATCTTTTTAAGCACAGTGGGGGCGATGTGGCAAAGCTGTCAGCTTGATACAAAGAAACAATAAGAATAAACGAGTTTTTAATAATAGGACAATTAAATTTGGAGAGAGACATGGGAGAATTCTCCTTCATTCTTATCCTAGTTTTTATACTATGTAAAACATGCTGCAGCATTTTCTTCATTAGTCCTGAAGTGACAAACTGGATGGCTTCCAAAATAGCTGGCTCCAAACTGCATTTGTATTGACCTGAAATGTCAACTGCTATTATATTCTGCTGACCGCTGATCGCTACGGTAGCTTCAGAAATAATCTTCTCCTGCAGCTTTTTATTTTGTACATCTCGGTGCCTCATAGTGTTTGAAGTATGAAAGTCATAGAAAATGATAGTGCCTTTAATTTAAACCACCTCTCACTCCAAGTGAAATGAATGGTTAATCTCTTAGTTATTCTTAATCTGGTAGTTATTCATGTTGGGAGAGTACTTTCTGTGCAGACACATTGTATTTGCTGCTTCTAGAAGAATTCCACTTGACCTTTCCCTGTTCTGCCTCACAGACAAAGAAACTGGCTAAGTACCTCTAATTAACTCCCCTATCATTTTTTAAAGCAAAAGTTAGCCTTTGACAGAACAATGTAAATTGCTATCGTTGTATGCAGCTAAGGAACCTGCTCTTGGGTTATTGGCTTATCCAGTGAAAATGCCATGTAAACATAAGCATGGAAAGATGAGGTTTTTATAATTGATGGCATGAAGCCTAATGTTACACAGGATGGACATCTTTTTAATCATGGATCAGATATGTACACATAAAAGGAGAGCTTTTGGGTAGTACTCTTACAATTGATACAGAACACTAGGAAACCCTGGATAAATTATCTGGTATTATGCACTTTAGGGAACGATCCGATGTCGGCAGGGAGATGGACTTGATGGTCTATAAGTTGTTTTTCATCTCTAAGTTTTGTGACTCTTTGCAATAAATTATTCCTGTGGGGTTTGTATACATCCTTCTGCAGTTATTCTCCAGGAATCTTCCAACTATATGCAACTTGCTAAACAAGGGTACAGGAACTGGGTTCAGTACTTCTGGGTAGAATTTACATAAGATAATTAACCATAAGCATTTTTTCCATTAAAAAATAAACAGGCCTATTATTCTGTTAAAGGCCAGAATGAAACATACAGTAACTCCTTGCTTAACGTTGTAATTATATTCCTGAAAAATGTGACTTTAAGCGAAACAATGGTTAAGCAAATCCAACTTCCCCATAAGAATTAATGTAAATAGGGGGGCTAGGTTCCAGGGAAAATTTTTTCACCAGACAAAAAACTATATATTATATAGATATACACACAGTATACCTTTTAAACAAACAATTTAATACTGTTCACAGCTATGATTGTGAAGCTTGGTTGAGGTGGTGAAGTTAGAGGGTGGAAGAGGGAGGGATGTTTCCCAGGGAATGCCTTGCTGCTAAATGATGAACTAGCACTCAGCTGATCCCTCAAGGGTTAACACGTTGTTAATGTAGACTCTCACAGAAGGCAGCACGAACACGAGGGAGGGGAGACAGCATAGCAGACAGAGACAGACACACACCTTGTGTGTGGGAGAGAGAGAGAGAGATGCACACTGCCCCTTTAAGTAAGTTGACCCACTCTTAAGTGCATTGTTTTTTTAAGTGGATCAGGAAGTTGAGACAGCAGCTGCTGCCCCAAGCTCTCGCTATCTCTCTTCATCCGGGTCCCCACCCTGCTCTATATGAAGAAGGGGTAAGCGGGGTGCAGGAGCAGGGGGGAGGGGGACACCCTGACAGTCTCCTCCTTTCCCCCCTGTAGAGCAAGCAGGAGTTTTTAGGAGCTGCTCCAAGGCAGAGGGCAGGAGCAGCACATGGCAGTGGGGGGAGGGACAGCTGAACTGCCTTGATAGCCTGCTGGGCGGCTGCCGCACAGGGAAGGGGAGCGGGGAGGTGATAGGGGGCTGCCGGTCTACCCTAGTTCCAAGCCCTCACCAGCTAGCTGCAAGCAGTGGACAAAGCAGGCGGCTGCCAAACGACGTTAGAAAGGAGCATTGCGCAACTTTAAACGAACATGTTCCCTAATTGATCAGCAACAAAACAACGAAACAACGTTAACTGGGATGTCTTTAAGGGTACGTCTTCACTTACCGGAGGGTCCGGCGGCAGGCAATGGATGTTCTGGGATCGATTTATCGCGTCTGGTTTAGACGCGATAGATCGATCCTGGAAGTGCTCACCGTCGACGCCGGTACTCCAGCTCGGCGAGAGGAGTACACGGCATCGACGGGGGAGCCTGCCTGCCGCGTCTGGACCTGCGGTAAGTTCGGACTAAGGTACTTCGAATTCAGCTATGTTAATAACGTAGCTGAATTTGTGTACCTTAGTCCGAAGTGGGGGGTTAGTGGGGCCAAGGCTAAGTGAGGAGTTACTGTACAGGATCAAAATAAGTTCAGTGAATCTACCCATGAGAAGCGGCAGCCTTCAAAGGAATGACAGCATTAGGCCATGTCTACACTAAAAACTTTGGTCAATGGAAGTCACATCGATGTACAGCTGCTGAAGTTTGTACATTGATCGAGCTTGTGCATAGTTGGCTGCTTGCATTGGTGTTGTACATACTTACTAGATGTGCTTGTGTTGATGTAAAGTGCAGTGCACCATGGGTAGGTATCCCAGTGTGCCATGCACTACCATCTGGTGAAATATCTTTTGGGACATTTTTGCAATGTTTTATGGGCTAGTACTGACTCACCCAGGAATACCTGAGAGCTAGGTGTCAAGTTCCTAGCATGCAACTCTTCCCCTCCCATAATGCCATTCATATCCTATACTTTTCATGCCTTTTAAAAAAAACACATGGCACTTTTTGGTGTTCACTATTTCTGACAGAAGCAAGGAGCCCACCGAGTTCTATGCTGCTCTCGTTAACATTGCAAATACAGGATGCACAAGTCTCCTATATTTGCAGACTCTTGGGAAGTATCTCAACAACCACAGACATGAGGATTTCTTCCAGGACAGTTTGCTGAGGGACATATCAAAAAGCACATCAAGGTTATTGATGGTGTTCCTAGAGCAGCTGCAGAGGGTGGAACACTGTTTCTAGGCCTGAGAAACTGGCACTGACTGGTGGGATCACATCATAATACTGATGAGCAGTGGCTGCAGAACTTTTGGATGCAAAAGGCCTTATTCCTGGATCTGTGTGCTGAGCTCACTTCAGACCTCTGGATTGAGAGCTGCATTGACTGTGGAGAAGCGAGTGGCAATTGCACCGTGGAGGCTTGCAATGCTGCATAACTACCAGTCAGTGGAAAATAATTTTGGAATTCGCAAATCCACAGTGGCAGTCAGTGTTTAGGACCATTTAATCGTCTCCTGCTGTGCAGGACTGTGACTCTCAGCAGCGTGCAGGATAGAGTGGATGGATTCGCAGCAATGGGGTTCCTGAACTGTGGTGGGGTGATAGCATGCATATCCCTATTTTGGCATCAGCCTCCCTTGCAACAGGGTACATCGAGAGAGGGCTACTTATACAAGCATTGGTGGATCACTGGGGATGCTCCATCAATTTCAACGTGGACTGGTCAGGGAAGGTACAGATGCAGTACATCTTTAAGAGCACAGGAGTGACGTTTTTAAGGTCCGGCTTGACAAAGCCCTGGCTGGGATGATATAGTTGGTGTTGGTCCTGCTTTGAGCAGAGGGTTGGACTAGATGACCTCCTGACTGTTTATTTGCTTCGATGAAGGGTGGTGTGTGTGTATGTGAATATTTTAAACTTGGAGTATGTTGGTTTGAGGAAAAATGGCTGCAGTTTTTTCAGGATTGCAGACAATCCTTGTCGATTGCCATGCAAAGATGCTGGTAAAGGCTCTGCTATTTTTCACCTCTCTGCAGAGAAGAAATTTGCCTCCGGCAGCTGTTGCTTTTATTGTTGTAATAATCTGTGGAAAGCAGAAACAAAATTGCACTTGAAGCTGGGTCCTGGATGACTGGATTCAATAGGCGTTTTGTTATTGACTTTAATGGGTGCATAGGGAAGGAAATATGGCAAATTAAGGAAAGTGAGGCATAAAGGATACTGTAGATCATATGGCAAAGCTAAAGGAGGGATCGCCTTGCAAAGAACAGAGGTAGGTAAGATGCTTTCCAAGATGAAACTGCTCCTGATAGATGAAAGCCCATGATTAATTGTATCAGAGGGGTAGCCGTGTTCGTTTGGATCTGTAAAAAGCAACAAAGAGTCCTGTGACACCTTATAGTCTATAAGGTGCCTCAGGACTCTTTGTTGATTTTTACATGATTAATTGGTAACCTTTTGAGAAGGAGAGTGGCTCTTGAAAAAGATCTAAAAATATCTTTGTTTACATAATTTCAAAATAATTGAAATAGTAGCAGCATGATTATTTGTCAAATAAAGATGAGCCTTTTTTTAGTGCAGCTGTAGTGGTGCCTGCAAACCCATGTAGTTTGCCCAGAGAGGTTCATTCCTAGTCGTATAAATATCAACACTAACCACTAGTAATTTCTTCTTTAATAGAAAGGAATTGAATTGTTTGTAACTTTAGCAAAAAGTAGAGTGTCCTTGATGGGGCTCTTGGGTGAGGGGAAGATCCTGATGCCTGGTGACATTATTCTGATTTATTATTTGGCCTACAGTCCCCAACTACTCCATTTTGCAAGTAGTAGTAGCCAAAGCATGCACCAGGACTGTAACAGTGTCCACATGGGATGTTACTGCGCTGTAAACTCGTGCTCTGTAGATTCCTATCTGGATTTGCCACGCAGTGATGTCCCATATAAACAAACTCTAAGGTCCCACTGTGCTTGCCCAAATGAAAAGTGGGTAAACTCTGTTTACTTGCATTTAAATCTCGACTACATTACTATGCCAGGTGCTGCCCCAAACAACGTATCCAAATAGTCAAGACAGCCAGAGTGTAGGCGGGGAAACAGAAGTAGAGAGAAGTGAAGTGGTTTGCCCAAGGTCACATAGCAGGTTGGTAGCAACATCAGGAATAGAACCCTGGACTCCTGACTCATAGTTCAATTCTCTACCCAGTTTAACTGTCTGCCTTAACCTTCTACCACTCCATTTAAGGGAAGGTTGGGATGAATTCCCTGCCTCTGAGTTCATCCTATACTCAGATACTGTTGACTTATAAAAGTTTTCAAGAGCAAATCTGCCCCTAGAATGGACCAAATTGCACCAAATGATACATATTTTCAAAACCTTTTCCCAGGAAGAGGACATCACCAGCCCTTCTTATCAGGTCTCCTCTCCAACTCCCTACCACTTCAGTGTATGCTAGCAGAATACATTGCAGCATAATCCATATTTTTCTGGGGCAAAGGATAAATATGTAGCAAGTTTATTTTAACAGAAGTTTTGTTTACCTTCCTTTTTGAGTATAAGAGAGTGGCTTTTTTAGGGTGACTATGTCCTGTTTTGGCTGGGACAGTCCCTTTTTAAGCCCTGTCCCGGCTGTCCCAACTTTTTGGGCAAAAGTGGGGTTGTGGAGGACAGGGCCGGCTCCAGGGTTTTGGCCGCCCCAAGCAGCCAAACAAACCAACCAAACAAAAAAACCACGATCGCGATCTGCGGCGGCAATTCGGCGGGAGGTCCTTCGCTCCGAGCAGGAGTGAGGGACCGTCTGCCGAATTGCCGCCGAACAGCTGGACGTGCCACCCCTCTCTGAAGTGGCCGCCCCAAGCACCTGCTTGGTAAGCTGGTGCCTGGAGTCGGCCCTGGTGGAGGAACTTGCTGGGGGAGCGAGCGGTAGCCTCAGCCCCATGTGCGGGGAGCCCTCGGGCAAGTGGCTTGGGTCAGACCTGTGTGAAGAGGGGCGGGGGCCTGGCGCTAGGTGTCCCATTTTCCCTTTGGGAAACATGGTCACCCTCGGCTTTTTGTTTAAATGGGTCAACAGACTCTCCAGTGTGTCTGTCTGAAGTCCGTACCCACAGTTCATGGGGCTTATCACAGACTAAGGAGTAGTTGGAGAGTTCTGCTGGAGCCCTTTGTTAAAATTTTAGCAGCACATCATTGTAATGCATAATGTTTTAAATCCAGTTTTTATGACCTCCCACTCCCTGTGATTGTGGAAAAAGGTTTCCACCAAATAAAGGACCTGTAAATAGAAACATGCTTTTGTATGACACCTTGTTAGCCTTAATGACAGTTTTCTCCCTATAAATGCAGTAAAGTATGGAAATATTGTTGTGCTCCGTGGTGCAATTTTATGACTGTGATTTTCGTTGATAAAAGCCTTTAGAGAGTGCATTTCCCTTCCCACTTATCTCCTGTCAAAAGACAGCAACGTACATGAAAAATTCAGCTGTCACTCTAAACAAAATATACAATTACTCTGGGTTGATGTTTTAACAAAAATGATTGCCATGGCAAAAACCTGGAGCCACTTTCTAAATACAGTGATGTTTGCCTCCAGATCTTTCCATTATGAATGTATCACCTGTTCTAGCTACTTGAAGGAGAAGATGAGCTGTCATTAGTTAAAACTTAGTGCTTGGCCAAATTAAATATTTGTCGTGCTCTCTCTTGTTTGTTGCTTGACTAATGTTTTGCATGGGGGAGGGGGGAGAGGAGAGGGGGGAAAGAAGAGGGATCGCTTCTAACCAGCCAAAACCAGTTATTTTAGGAAATTGAGTAAGAAGACAGATGTTGTTCAAGTGGTTGGATAAGAGAAGGAAACAGATTATGTTAACTCTTCTGGAATGTTCCTGAAACAGCCACATTGATTTGAATAATTCTAAGCGGTAGTGAGAGGATTAAGCTTCAAAATTTGGATCTGGATTTTTACCATCTTGAAATGAGAAATGTGGGGATTTCTGTATCTTATGATTTGCAAATGCCCCATATTTCCATACTGGATTGAACCTCACTTCAGGGCATCTCTGAACTTCAGAGGCATTCAAAAATCCAGATCCAAATTTTTGTGACTTGGTCCTATCTCTACCTCTTACAAATAATGTGTGCTAAAGATGATAGAGAATGTAGCCTTAAGACAAAAAAAGTATTTGGTACTTATTCCTCATCAGATATTGCTGTTTTTTCACACATCCTATTTTTGCTGATGGTATTTGTAGTAACTGGGAAGCATCACACCACAGCCTGTTCTGCTTTTATATAAGCAAATATGAATTAATTCTTCTCGTGCGAATTTTCTTGTTGCAATTTAGACTTGGCTTTGGTAGAATAAATTTTTGCACTGAAGGTTCTTATGAGTTAGCCACATAATCAGATTAGAAGTAAAGAATTTTGGTTTCTTTACAATTTAAGATTCAGGCAGCAAAGGAATGGAGCAAACCTAAATTTGGATAAGTGGCATCTAGCCGTGTCATATTAGTTAATAATCCGAAAATAAGTATTTGACTTTCCACTCAATGTAGGATTGCTCAATTTTACTGACACAATAATCACTGACATTAGATTTGTAAGTGACATAAAAAGTTGCTATTACAACCTGGGCTGGTCCTGCTCCCTGGAAGAAAACCAGTTTGTTGTGATGGAATCCAACCACTTAAGCCCCCTGGATCTGGTTAGTGACAGATCACTGTTCCTAGCTCTGGTTCTCTCAAGCTTACTCCCTGGTGCAGACCCTGTCTATGACACTTTTCTTGGGTAGTGAGACTATGTAGTCTGGCTGGCCTAACCTAGACCCCAGAACCAGTGCTTCAGTCGTCCTGAGCCTCCTACTTGCTTAGACACAATCCTCACTGAAGTCCACCTGTCTGTTGAAGCTCTCATTTCCTAGTTACATCCTTCAGGGACAATATGGCAGTAAAACAAGGAATACAAGCTTAACAAAAGAATTTCTTTATAGAACACACACACACATAGCCCCTTCACAGTTAACAAAGTACAAGAGAGTAACTGATCTCGGGAGAACAACAAAACCCTGAATGCAATCCCTGAGTCTGATCATTCATGCCATCCCTGTGAGTCTGGGCTTGGTCCAAGTCCTTAGGCCAGGCAGCCCTTCTGGCCTACTTGGCTTGGCCATCTTGCTTTTGGTGGTGGAATGGCCCCTCTTCACATCTATGACCCCACACTGGAACCCATATGGGGTATTGTAGAATGGTAGGACTGGAAGGGATCTCAATATGTCATCTAGTCCAGTCCCCTGCACTCAAGGCAGGACTATGTAATAACTAGACCATTCCTAACAGGTGTTTGTCTAACCTCTTCTTGAAAACCTCTAATGACGGAGATTCCACAACCTCCCGAGGCAATTTGTTCCCATGCTTAACCATCCTGACAGTTAGGAAGTTTTTCCTAATGTCCAACCTAAACCTCCCTTTCTGCAATTTAAGACCATTGCTTCTTTTCCTATCCTCAGAGGTTAAGGAGAACAATTTTTCACCCTGCTCCTTGTAATAATCTTTTACGTGCTTGAAAACTATTATCATGTCCCCCTTCAGTCTTGTCTTCTCTAAACTAAAAAAACCAAGTTTTTCAATCTTTCCTCATAGGTCATGTTTTCTAGACTGTTAATAATTTTTGTTGCTCTTCTCTGGACTTTCTCCAGTTTGTCCACACCTTTCCTGAAATTTGCCACCCAGAACTGGACACAATAGCCCAGCTGAGGTCTTATCAGCATGGAGTACAGTGGAAGAATTATTTCTTGTGTGTTGCTTACAACACTCCGCTAATACATACCAGAATGATGGTCACTTTTTGCAAAAGCGCTACACTGTTGGCTCATATTTAGCTTGTGATCCACTATGACCCTCATATCCTTTTCTGCAGTACTCTTTGCTAGGCAGTCATTTCCCATTTTGTATGTGTGCAATTGATTGGTCCTTCCGAAGTGGAGTACTTTGCATTTGTCCTTATTGAATTTCATCCTATTTACTTCACACCCTTTCTCGAGTTTGTCCAGATCATATTGAATTTTAATCCTATCCCCCAAAGCACTTGCAACCCCTCCCAGCTTGGCATTGTCCCCAAACTTTATAAGTGTTCTCTCTATGCCATTATGTAAATCATTGATGAAGATATGGAACAGAGCTAGACCCAGGATCGATCCCTGCAGGACCTCACTTGGTATGCCCTTCCAGCTTACTGTGAACCACCGATAACGATAACTACTCTCTGGGAATGGTTTTCCAACCAATTATGCACCCATCTTATATTAGCAGCACCTTGCTGTATTTCCTTAGTTTTTGTCATCAAACAACTACAACCCAATACTCCCTGGGGACCACATCTTGAAAGAAATCTTTCCTGAACCTCCACTTCTGGCCTTCAAACAATGCCCCCAACCTCTCCTCATCAGAAGCAAGCTCCCCAAAGGCCAGGACACACCAACCTCAAAGTGGCATCAGACCCTGCCAGAACAACAGATGCAAAACCTTCAGACATATCTCCACTGCTACAATGATCAACCACCCCCACAACGCACCTTTCAAGATCCATGGATCCAAACAGAATGAGGAATAGAACCCAGATCTCCTGGCTAATACTCTTTCCATTAGACCACATTGTCTCTACAAATGTATGCAACTGATTTCAGAATGTTCAAATGTATCACTCGGGGCCAAGGGTGACACAACTGTGTGTGTGAAAATATGTTGAAGCCCAAGAAGTCTCAAATATATGAGGTTTCTTTGATTGCATTTAGTCTGAGAAATTGCCAGAATGTAGACTTCATTAGGAGTAGCTTTTTTTATGCATATGACAGAGAAAAATTGTAGCCAGTATTGTCTTCACTGAAAAGACTCCATTAGATTGCCATTAGTTGCTAATAATACATCATAATTGTTCTTATACGGTTAAGCTCATCTCTTTCCTCTTCCACCTGCCTTGCAGAGATAACCTCTAAGAATACCCTGAAGGACTGTCAGACTCCAATTCAAAAGCTTTTACCCTAACTGAATTTTCAAAACAATTCATTACCTACAAAAGATTGGTGGGAATGTAAAGATATGGGTTTTTCTTGCTCCAATTTTCATTCTCATATGACTGCACTCAGTGCTTAGTCAAACTCTGGAATAATTTGATTTTTGCTATTATTATTAGGCAAGAGTATTCTGTATATTAGCGGAATATACAGTCCATTCATCAGAACTCATCTCATTTGCAGTTAGTTGCACAAATACTTGACTGTATTTAAAAAATTTGCCAATCCGGGTTATGCGACAGTCTTCTATCTAAAACATGGATTTTTATTTAGCAAATATATCATGGTTTTCAAAGGGCTAAGTCTAATAAATGTTCCTTTATAAAAAAAGATATTTTGAAGAGATGCATTTACTCTAAAGCTGCATCACTCTGACCATCTTTTAAATTCCGTAGGAGTTTGTTTGGAAATAGTTACTTGACACGTTTAAAACATGTTTATGTTTACTTCTTCCAAGTGTCTTGTGACTACCAACCTCTTGCTCTCATCAGTCATGTCCAGTGTTAACAGCCAGTGCACGGCTTGAATGTAGGGTTGTTACATTAATTTGAATTATTACATTGCTGAGAAAGTTGTTGTTGTTGTTGTTGTTGTTTATATTATACTAGTGTTTAAAGGCTGCAGTCATGCCAGGATCTCATTGTGGCTAAAGTACTGTACATACAATAATACACATATTTAGATTTTACCAAAGTTGGTTGGAGAATGAGACTCTTCCAACCCCGCAAAAAAGCTCATGAAAAGTGTGTGTGTGTGTGTGTGTGTGTGTGTGTGTATATATGTGAGTGAGAGAGAGGGAGGGAGGGAGGGGGGTTGGTTACTTTTTTTTAACTAGCTCTATGGCTGACTGAAAGACAGGATGAATTCCCCCCCCCACCCCCAAATTGTTACAAAATCTCCCTCATCAATTCAGTCAAAAGTTTCATTGAAATTTGGAAAACTTTGACCAGCTCTAGACTTAAAAAGAATGTCCATAAAATAATCTGACAATAGTTGGTTTTACAATGGCTTAGACAGTCCCTGCCCCAGAGATCCCCAACTGTAGCTTCGTGTTGAATATAAAACATAACAGGTGGGTGCAAGAAGGCGAAGTGGGAAAGAGGACCAAGTAACAAAAGTAATAGGATATTTTAAGAGAGAGACTAGCTGTGGGCACATCTCATAGCCAATCAATAGCAGTAACTGGTATAATTGGAAATTTTTACCTACTTAGCAATTATGTCTGAGCCTCTTAAAATGAGTTCTATTAATATTAATTTCCTAACTTAATTGCTGCAGTCTTATCCATCTCCATTTAATTCTACTGCTCTTTGTTAGAAATCAGTTTAGAGGACAAAGGCTTAGAATCTCGATGTCACATTAAGAACTGACATCCCACCATCTCATAAAGGAGGTTTTCCCTCTCATATGTTAGTGTTATCAACTGGATTTTTCATAGAGGAGGCAAGATTTCCTCTCTGACGTAATCACCATTGCTGTCCTGAGTAAGGACAAGTGAGATGATCTTCCCTAAACTACAAAGCGTCTTTCAAGTCAGGGCTGTCTTTAGCTTATTGATCTAAGTAACTTGTTACTTAATCCAGGCTCCAAAACTTCAGGATTTAGTAAATTAGCTGATATTAATTTGGTGACTGTAAATGTCACAGAAAAATAATCTCAGATTCAGGATCAAATCAGGAAAAAAATATGGTTCTAATACTTGTAATATAAAAACCATCTGAACCAACACAGAGGTTCAAAATCAAATAACTCATTCCTCTCTCAGAACCAACACTAAGTTCAGGTTGAATCCATCTGACATTGCAGAGACCACGATGGTCAAGGAGGAAGCTCAGGAGCAAAGTTGTCCCCAGATCCTCTCCTAAAACAAGAAGTCTGGTAAGAGGTCAGGAGAGAGACAGAGCAGTCCCTGGGGTGGGGCAGGCTCTGGTGATGTGCCCTAAAAGAAGGGCACGAACTGACTTTCCAGGGAGGAAGTCCTGGGAGGCATTTAACCATGAAATGGAGCAGGGGAAACTAGAGAGGGAGGAAAGGTCAAACTCACAGAGGGCAGAAGTGGGTTGAAATCTATACTTGTTGGTTTGTACGTTTGAGGGATTCCAGAGGAGGGCTTTGAGGGTCCTGGCTCTAAAAGTAGGGTGAACCTATAGTGGTTGTGAGGGAGAAGGCCTGAGAGGCTTAGCAGGAAGAAGTCCAGGGAGATGGCAACGAGAAATCAGGTGCAGTGAACCTTGACTGCCTGTCCTAGGGTCCCTGGAATGGAGGGGTTGGGTAGGGTGGGTGCCCCTACTAGCCACTGGTGGGGTGACCACCCATCCCAAATTGGGTGGGACAGTCCTGAAATGAAGAGTTCAAGTCCTGATCCTGGGCTCAATGACTTTGGGACAGCATTTGTCCCGGATTCCCTGTGGCGTCGTGATGCGCCTGCCTGAGGCTCAGGGGCAGTTCCAGCCTCTTCCTGGTGCGGTGGGGGCGGCGGCTGAGGTGGGTCTTAGACACCCCTCACCATGGATACCGCCCCCTGCTCCTCGTCTCCCTCATCCGCCCCTGAATCCTGCCCCGTGGCCAGGCCAGAATCTGGCAGTAATAAGAGCTGTCCAGGGAGCCCAAGACACTGTGGGGAGCCCTGGACCCTCTACCTGCCCTGGGGGGCAAGGACATGGGCTGGGGACTACTCTCAAAAATATTTCCCCCCTCCCAAGGGTCTGAATTCACTAATTTGAACCTCCAACAAAGCATGCAAATCAATATGGGAGTTCTGAGTGTGAACAAGATCATGATGCCATGGCTATAGGCAGAAGTAGAAGTTACACATGTGACCACGTAGCTGCCCTCTCTTCACAGCAGAGCTCGCTGGTCATGAGCCATGTCCATGGATCAAGATTAGTTTGTGCCCCTAGCCTTTGGCCCTCTGTTCTTCTCTTGAAATAAGAATAGGTATAAATTGCTCATTCTTCCAAGACTTCTGGGATGTACTGAAAACTCTTAAAATTAGAAGCTATCACTTTGAATTATATGGGGTTACATTGCAAAGTTCCAGAAAGAGCATTTGTTTTTCTCTTCTTCTTCTCTGTGTGTATTCCCTGGACATAACATCTTCCATCCCTTTCTCTTCTACCTCTGTCCCTTTCCAACAGTGTGCATCTCCTTCGCTTAAATGTAACCACTTGACACACTTTGGGGCTTCGCACCAGCAGAAAAATAGTTTTTTCACTCCTTAAAGAAGAGATACAATACATTTTCATTTATATCACGTGGCAAAAATTATCTACATGCTGTACACGTGAGGGCAGAGTAAAGACCTTGGAGTGATAATGCTGTGGCTTTTGTGGAGGCCTTAATCTATGTATTGTTGAAGAAATTGATTTCCTTAGGAAGGGACCTCATCTGCAAAATGGAAAATACAACTCACATGCTGGGAAGGACCCATTAGAGGAATGCAGGCTCATTAGATCCATTTAAAATGATACTGTGTATGCTGTTGGAAAAGCAAAACAAAGGT
Organism: Trachemys scripta elegans; assembly: GCF_013100865.1. Lineage (NCBI taxonomy): Eukaryota > Metazoa > Chordata > Testudines > Emydidae > Trachemys > Trachemys scripta. Next base: position 110,756,226 of record NC_048304.1, read on the forward strand.
CTGTAAATCTTGGCAGGAAATCCAGCCAAGATCCACTATATCTTTCACGTGACTTGTTAACAGTGACACCAATTGACGTCTGGAACTTTTTTGCTTAGGTTCTAACTTGAGACCATCTTAGTGTGCCTGATTATGTTGCTCTATTATGTCAAGTTTGACAAAATAAGATTTTGAGGAAACTCCTACCAATGACCCTGAGGATGTCAGAAAACTCTCTTGGCTAGAATGTTTCTGTTAATGAGTAGAATGACCCAGATCTAGTTCATAAATATCCCAGATGAATGACTCCTGCATGCTGCAGTTTAGGTAAAGTTACAAGATCTCTCTAGTTACCTATCTACAGTTCCCATCTCTTAACAGCTTGGAACTGTTGAGTGTTAAAAATTCTCCCAAACCTCTTAAGGAACAGTGACATCAGTAGAGTCCAGCTCAGGACAGCTAAAGAATGAGAGGAGATGAAATAAGAACCATTGTAGGTCAGGACTGTAAATTTGAGGAATTATTTTGGCAAAGCTTCTATAAAACACATGAATGAGAATTGTGACTCCTCTGCTACTTCTGTCAATATCACTAATGATTGTCTCTTTTTATGGTCTACTTGTGTTTTTAAAACATTGCTGATCCTCCCCGAACAGAAAAAAACAGCTGTAGAATAAGTATCTGCTGCTGATCTCTTTTGCACCAATACAAACTGGCAGTAACTCTACTGAAGTAAATGTACCAGTGTACTGTAAAGCCTGGATGTAAGTTAGGGGAGAATCTGATGCTGAATAGTCACAGAAAATACTGAAGGGAAAAGATTCCTTCCCTAATTCTGTAACTAATTAACTATTAGAAGTTTACCCAACTGGCTGTTTTTATGGGCAGGTCTACACTAGAAGCGCTACACTGGTACACGCTGCACCGCTGTAGTGCATCTGGTGAAGACGGTCTATGCCGATGGGAGAACACTCTCCTGTCAGCATAATTACTCCACCTCCGTGAGAGGCTGAAGATCGTCTCCCACTGGCATAGCATCAGCATGGACAGCACTTAGGTCACTGTAATTTGCATCACTCAGGGGTATCTCTTTCACATCCCTGCACAACGTAATTTAGATGGACTTAGGGCAGGTCTACACTACTACTTAAGTCACTAAAGATGGATGATTGGAGAGTCTTAAGGAGAGTTCCTATGTGTGTGCTATGTTTGGAAGAGTGGATTTAGGCAATATCTTAATGTCCTTGTAAATCACAGTAATGGAAAGATTCTGGGTTTCCAGCTGTAAAAAAACTTAGACTTCTTGACTTTAAGGTCAGAAGGGACCATTATGATCATCTAGTCTGACCTCGTGCACAACGCAGGCCACAGAATCTCACCCACCCACTCCTGTAACAAACCCCTAACCTAGGCCTGAGTTATTGAAGTCCTCTTATATCACTTATTGAAGTCCTCTTATATAACTCAGAGCACATTTTGTGTTTCTGAACTACTAAAATTATTCATCATCGAGTCAAATGAAAACAGTGATAAGCTGCTTTGGGATTCATATATTTATGCATGAAGAAAAAAGTTAGAATGAGTTTTGTTATTTTTTTTGGCACAAATTGCATGTGCCAGTGATGGATCATCCTTTTCCTTTATTGGCTGCAGATATACAACCCAGCAATGTGCTGCATACAATCTTGGAAGTGGAGCTAGTCACCTGGAAAAGGGAGAGGATTTTAAATATTACTCTTCAGAAGAGTGAAAATCTCTTATGGGGCAACACCTGCCCTTAAGCTTAGTGATACAGAGGCTGCAACAGGAGTGGATGTCTCTTCATCGCCCACTGCCCAATGGGAAGAGGGTGGAATGGGGTAGTGAGGTTGGTTCCGGCAGCAATACTCCACTGAAAACTTGGCTGCTGACTTGGACAGATAAGAGGATAGACAGCCAAGCCCATTCAATCTGCTTCCGCTACTATGCCAATCATGGCAATATTTTTGAAAAGTCCACACTTACCTGTTAGGAACTGAATGGCACTGAGCAATTTGTTTTACACTGGCCTCCAAATAACAGTTAGATGTTATGATTTTCAGTCACTACCAACCTAGGCTGCATTTGCACTGGTAAATTTAAGATGGAAGATTCCATATCCTCAGATATCATGGTGAAGAGTGACACATAAAAATATATATGCAGTAGATGGAGCCTATTAATCCCTTGAGCTATCCAGTGCCCCATTAGTGACAATCTAACATAATGGCCCACTGGAAGTATATAATCACGATCTAATTAATCTAAAATGAGTTAATTGTGATTCATGCCCTAGGAATACCAAAGGAGTTAAGACAAGGTGATTAAGGAGATTAGGGCCTAAATTCTGAGGCGGTTGTGTAAGGGGGTGCAAGGTGCACCTCAGTTAGAGGCTGAGTCTTATTTGGCGTAATTTACACCAGTTCCTGGTGTATAGCTTACGTCACCTTTTGTATCCTCTGAATCTACCCCTCAGCATTGCCAACACAAGGATTTGTACAGAATGTACTGGGTTTTCTAACCTGAAACCCAAGCCCTTTCCTGGTCACTTTATTTTTTTCACTGAACATACATTAGAGAAAATCTACTCTTCAGTGAGTTCAACAAAATTAGATAATCAAAGCTTCAGTTAAGTATATGAGTGACTGCAAAACTGTCCATGTACTACAATGTATTTGACTGTATGAGAGATCGTGCTTCCCTGGTTGGGGTCGGCTCAAAGAGAATAAGGGACTTGCTGCTGCTTCCAGCTAAGGAAGCAGTCCAAGTGGTAGAAAGGCCTGTGTTTATAGATCAGAAAGAAGAGATTCTAATCCCAGCTTCCCAGCTGTGTGTTTTATTTAGTAACTATGTCCGCAGCACCTGAGTTCATTACAGAGCATTAACACATTTTTGCCTTCCTCCAATGCATCTGCTCTAAGTAAGGAACCTGTTTTTTTTCCCATTTTACTCTAAAAAAAATGACCCGCCAAAGCAAACATATGAGAATTGGTCTTTAGAAAATAAATACCCAATTTTATTTTTGCTGTGTGCATACTTCTTAAATGATTTTTTTTTTTACGAAATAGTTCATATTTTATTCCTTTTCTTAAGGCAAATTTGTAAAAGACAAGGAAATCAGATTAAAAATATCCAAGGCTGCTACTTCTCAGAAAGCCCTAACAGCAAGTCATCTGACTTTAAAAAAAAAATCCCACTGTTGTACTAGTCAGTTTGATACAAAAATTAACTAACTCAAATTTAGATCTGTGTAAAAGAGAAACTCTTACTCCTAAAAATGAGTCTAATTTTATAAAATAAACACAGAAAAATAGCAAAAATGAAGCAGCAGAAAGTGTAACTGCAAAAGTATAGGTACCAGATCAGGTGTTCTGGTATTGCAGGTTTTACGTTCACAGAGGCTTACTTCACTTCTCAATACACTAAATTCACTTCTCAATATTATCAGTTTTTATTTTCTAAGAAATCCAAGGGAGTATTTTTTAATGCTTTGAACAGCTGCAATACTCCAGTAGTAACATACTGAGCTCTGATTGTCTATATTATTTTATGAATTACAGCTGTTAAAGATTTGTTTGCAAAACAAACTCCTGTATCTTACTGGCTTTGACATCAACTGGATGGAGTAGGTGACAAATAGATGTAAATAAATGGCAACTTCTATGAAACTCCCGAAAGGAAAGTCTCATGTAAAATACAAAGTAATCAAGAGCCAATTGTGTGTGTGTGTGTTTTCCCTATTCACAGATTCATCTGAAGGAAGCGTGCACTGTGTGGTTAGATGCTTAATGCAGTATGAGTTCTAGAGCTCATTCACCGAGAGGAGACTTTCATACAGTATTTATTTTCCAGGAAGTCTTGCAAACAAGCAGATTCTAATATCATGCCATGAATCAAATCAATTTTATTTATTTTATGCTTTCAATTTATAATGCATCCTTACAAAACGCTCTTAAGTGCAGGCATAATTTAAAACGAAATAATTATAATAGATGAGTAGATAGTGTGCTCATGTCTGAGCAACATTTACTTAGTGGAATGAAAGATGCTGTGGATTAGACAGGAAATGGGATAGAGACTTGTTTGGGGACCTATGGCTCTTGCATAAAAGGATTTTGTTGGCTTTCTCAGAAGCGGTCAGGGCTGGTTCAAACAACAGATTGTTTAAATTAAATTGGGGGACCCCAGCTACAAGGCCCAAGATTCAGATTATGGCCTTAGCACAGCACCAAAAGCTCTGCCATGCCAGACAGAGGAAGGATTTAGACCCAGAGTGTGACAGCCTGTTTGGAACGTGTCCAGAACTAGTGTGTATCTTTCCACAGGAAGGGTACACTAAGCAGTCACTAGACATAAAGCAGATTGTGCCTCCCACCAGATGACATTGTAGGAGAAGTAGCAAACATCCCACTAGAATTTGGATGTATTGGAATTGTCCTGCTGGATCCATCTACTCCAGTATCCTGGACATGACAGAAACCAGTGCAAAATGCTTCAGAAAAAAATACGAGGATGGCCAATTATGGAATTACCATATAAGGGAACTTTCTCCCCAACCATCAGTTAGTGTTTGGCTAATGCCCTGTAGCACAAATGTGTATATTCCTTATGCTGTTTTCATCGTATTAAATGTAACTGTGGATGTTCTCATTATCCGTATAAATACTGAGTCCTGCTAAGTAACCAGCCTCCATATCTTATGGCTATGCGTTCCATCGGTACACTATGCACTGTGTAAATGAATTTATTTTATCTGTTTTAAACTCTCTTCCTTTCAATTTCACTGGACATCTCCTTTCTCTTCTATTATGGGAGAGGATAAATAGAAACATCCTACACACCTCCTCTATACTGTTCATTATTTTGTGTACCTCTGTCACGTCACGTCATATTTGTCTTCTCAGTCTTCTCAATATCTGTTCATATGAGAGTCCCAAAATGAAAGTCTTGTGTAAAATATAAAGTAATCCATGGCTCCAATCTCTGGGTCTCAGTTCCTTATCCATAAAAAGGAGGATGATGGTACTTACCGACCTTATGGGAGGTGTTGGAAGGCTACATTTATTAATGCTTATGAGGTGCTCAAATATTACAGTGAGGAGAGAAACATATTAGTACCTAGATAGTGACAGCGATGACAGGATCTGATTCAGGAATTTTTGCATTTTGTGCATGTTCAAAGGAGAGGAAAATACTTGCATTTTAATATAAAATCTAGCAATCTAAGCAGAAAGGGAAGTCATTATACATGAAAGAAACATGGTCCTTTGTAATTTTTATTTATTTAAAGAAACATGGTCTTTTGTAATTAGGTGTTTAAAGTATCAGTTTCATGCTAATCATAATATTTTTTGTTATGTTTAGATTTACCTTCTAATATTTTAATAGCTTTAGTATCAAGTAAGGAAGTCCTTTGTAGCTTATCTCATGAGCCTGTCCAGGACACTGCACTTAATGAGGTTTATAATTCAATATAACTACATCTGCATCTTTAATTACGCCTAACACTTAATCTTCATTGCACCACTTGAATCGAAAGATCTAAAATTAAACTTGCTGCAGACTAATCTAATAATAAGCATGCATGACATTTTGTGCAAACTGTGTGCCTGATCAGAATGGTGCACACTGACAATTTTGCTTGATGTAACAAAACATAGTTGGTTTGTTTTAATTTTATTTTTCAGACATTTTAACATATCCATATAGACATATTCAAAAACAATGACACAGAAAATACAGCAGGAGTATATATTTAACAATAACACAGTCGGGGTGAAAGTAAAATTGAAAACTTACCGGTACAGGGGCCGGCTCCGTCCCCTGGAAGGGGCGGGGCCTCAGGATGAAGGGGCGGGGCTGGGGGTCAGCGTCCCCCAGCCAGCCTTTCCAGGCTGCCTGGCCCACGCCGCCCAGGGCTCCGGCCCTTTTAAATCGTTGGCCCTGGGGGCCGAGCAGCTGCTCCTTTTGCCCCCCCCGTTGGCAGCCTGGGGGAGCAAAAGGGGCAGGGACGATAAAGTGCTGCCGCGGCAGTGCTTTAAGCAGGGTCTTTTTAACGTCGCTGCCCCTTTTGCACTCCTCCAGCGGCGGCCCTGCCGCTAGGGACCCGGCAGGGCCACCGACAGGGGGTGCAAAAGCGGCAGCGAGATTAAGCAGGGTAATTTAAGCACTGCTGCGGCAGGTGTTGGTACCAGTGGCCACTTTTTACCAGTATGACGTTCTGGCCTGTACCACCTTACTTTCACCCCTGAGCACAGTATGAAATATTGATAGATAAATACTCCTGAGCATAATAAGATAAATAATTTCCTAACAATGCCTCCCCCCATAAAAGAGAAGCACCAGAAGCCCAATCTACTTGGAGTCAGTTTGTAATGCTCTCATGAAAGACCAAGTGTCTTCATAGTTGGATCTTGTGCCTCTAATGAGGGTGGTTGGTGTTGGTTAGCTCAGTTAGCCAATCAAAGAATCTCAGGGGAATAGCAGATTTCCACTTTTGTAAAATGACTCTTTTTAGGCCACTCTAAGTGCGGCAGCAATCTATTTCCTGGCATTACGCAAACTGGGTTGGTCTTCTAGAATGACCAAAACACAAGAAGACCGATGTAGGGGAAACCCTTACCCTGGTTACCTTGGAGGTAATGGATGTTTCAATCATCTAAAGAAATTTAGGGTCTCTAAGTAAATGTGTGTTTAACTTCCATCTTGTTAATCTTATAGTACGATGACCAGTATCTGTGTAAAGAGAAATTGGAGCATGATCAGAGATGATATTACCAACTTTCGCCTCCAGATATGCAGATATGCCAATTCCCCAGCTGCTTTATAATTTTGAGTGGAAGTTTATTGTAGAAATGACCTTCCTCTGGTGGGGCTGGTATTTATCCCAAAGATATATGCAGGAGGCTAAAGTTGTGCTTTTGATAATATCTTTTATGGTTTATATGGCCTTGGTTAGCCAGGTGGATTTGAATTTTGAGCTATTAGCCAATATAAACTAGGGATTATTCCAAATTGGCATGGAAGGAGAGTTGGTGAGATTAGAAGTGGTAATGGACATGCTTTTCTGAACAACGCTCCAAAAGGAGGTAAACACTATGTTTTTCCTTAAAGGTGCAAAAACTGTTTTAAAAATGGAAGTGCAGAGAGAGAATGAAAGGGGTTAACTACTTTTCCTTCAATCCCAAACCCCACTGGGTCTTGGGAAGAGCTGATGGGACAGAACCATTTTATTAAAAGTGTTAATTGAAAAACCAGGTGATATAAATACAAATCAGGTAATGCCACCCCCACCATGATTTAAGTATCTTGTGGGATAACTGTGGTGTCTTTGTATTCCATAACAATTGTTTTACAACTCTATTTATTCTTGTGAAAGTTGAAGCAGGAAATTTAAGGGGAATTAAGCTAAACATATACATTAGTCTTGGTCCTACATTCATTTTAATTGTTTCTACCTTTCCAGTAAAGATAATGGGAGTGAACACCATTTCTCCATGTCTTTCCCCCCCCACCACCACTCTGGGTATGACATCCAGGTGTGCACATGGGTGGTAGGTGGAGCCCCCTTTTGGGAAGACTAGCCCCCGGCTCCACCTCTTCCACCCACGCCCTCCCCATGGCTGGAGCCACAAGCCCCCCGGCCAGAGAAGCCTGGACAGCACCCCCCTTGGCTGGAGGAGCCCTGGGCTGGCTGAAGGACCGAGTGCCCTTCCCCCACCCAGAGGAGCCCCGGGCTGGCCGAAGCTGCACCGTGCTTCCCCTCCCTGGACCCAACCCATCCAGGGGAAAAGCGTCTGTTAAAAGACGCTTTTGATATGCCCCATGCAGGTTCCGGGGTGGCTGAGGAGGTAGTATGTGCCGCCTCAGCCACCCCGGAGCCTGCATGGGGCATAATAAAGCAAAAACTTTGACGCCAAAGCCCACAACCAGAAGTCTGGCGGTCGTGGCTGCAACAGGGCTGGGGGAGGCAGAGCCCCCCTGGCCTATTATATCTGCCGCCCATAGGTGTGCAGATACTATTTTTGATAAATCAGAACATATCCTGATGCCTAAGTAGGTTTATCTGTTTGCATGAATGAAAGGACAATAATTGTATTTGAGATGGATTTGGTCTATGAGAAATATCCGACAGTTGAGACTTGTTCCAGTCTATTCAAAATCCTGGTGTCTCACTGCAGATAATGGTGGTAGAATCGGAGAGGAGGATTTTTGAGAGTGAGCACAATATCATCGGTATATAGACTAATCTTGTATTCTTTATCCCAGATGGTAATTCCTTCAGTGGAGGTTGTTTGTCTGATATATACTGTTAGCAGTTCCATTGCTATAGGAAATAGTCAAGGCGATGGAGGGCATACCCAATGCATTCCTTGCTTTAACTAAAAAGAGGAGGAGATAAAAATTACCAGAATAGATGCAAGGGGCAATATCAATCCAGATCAGAAATTTAGGTCCAAATCCTAATTTTCTCAGGATCACTTGTAGGTATGGCCACTCAACTGGATCAAAGGCCTTTTTAGCATTTAGTGATAGGCTAGCAACTGGAGCATCAGTTGTTTGTGCCTGGCAGATTAATGGAATATCTTTTGAGTATTGTCTGCTGCTAATCTGCTGTGAGTAAAACTTTTCTTCTTTTCAGATGTGAATTTTATGCATTCTCCCCTTACAGTAGCTTTCAGTTCTTCTCATAAAGTTCTAGTGGAGGAGACAGTATTTGTATTTTACTTCAAGATGTTGGTAATGGATGTTTCAATCATCTAAAGAAATTTAGGGTCTCTAAGTAGATGTGTGTTTAACTTCCATCTTGATAATCTTATAGTACTATGACCAGTATCTGCAGTATCTGTATGAAGAGAAATTGGAGCATGATCAGAGATGATATTACCAACTTTCGCCTCCAGATATGCAGAAGCTAGTACCTTAGATATCATTTAAAAAAAAATCTGGAATAGAAGACATGAAATATGTATAGTCACACTTCGTAGGATGCTTCAATCTCCAAATATCCACTAGTCCAATATCCTTCAGTAGGGATAATGGATGATTTGCAAAATTCTGAGATTTTCTCATAGAACACTGATATTTGTCTATGATATCAACGATGACAGCGTTCCAGTCTTCTCCTGTGTACTACTGGCATGTCAGCTCTGTTAGAAATGATGGAAAGTATTTCTGTGATAAAGGGTGCATTGCCACCGTTAGGATTATAGAATTCCCCAAACTTAATCTCTTAGCAGGGCCGGCTCCAGGCACCAGCTGAGCAAGCTGGTGCTTGGGGCGGCAGATTGTTCGAGGCGGTGTTCCGCCCAATCCTAGGGCGGCACGGCCGCTTTTTTTTTGTTGTTGTTCCGTTCCGGCTGCCCTGTAGGGGGCGGCGGCACAGAGAACCAGAGCACCCTGCAGGGCAGTCCTCTTCCTTCCCTCCCCGCCGACCGGAGCGGAGCCCTCGCGGCAGGCGGCAGGAGGCGGCAGAGCGGGAGGGGTCGCGTGGCAGCNTTGTTGCCGTTCTGGCTGCCCCGTTTTTTGTTTGTTTGTTTGTTTGTTTTTGCTTGGGGCGGCCAAAAAGCCAGAGCCGGCCCTGTCTCTTAGTACTGAAAATGACTTCAATTATTAACTGCCCTCAGGATCCGACGATGACCGAATACATTGAAAATGGAGGCTCTTGTGGATTTGTATTACTACTTCCCTGTTCTGAAGTTGAAAGAGGCATGATACTCATGTTTTTTAATTGTCTACATCATCATTCCTTAAAAGTATCTCTCAAAAGCTGTTTTGATTTTGAGCGTCTCAAAGTTTTGATTCTCTGGGAGGATTCATTAAGCCCCCATGTACATTCCAGGAACAAAACTTAATAGAGTAAATGAAAAATCAGTGATTGTTCAGCTGTTAATTGATGCCCAACAGATTGACAGCCTCCAAGTGCCTCTTCATGCAGCCCTCTCCCCAACGCCATATACCATCCACCTAATCCTTAACATCCCAGACTTCCAATATGGGCACATTCAGATCACTGATGGCACATACTTGCACCCATCCTTCCTTCCCCCTATGCTCAATGTGAATTAGTTAGGAGTCTGCCAGAAATATGCCTATATTTGCCAAAATACCCAGATGTGTCAAGGTATATAAATAAATGAAACCTATTGCTTCATGGATATGAATGTATAAGTAGTTGTATATAGTATATAACTGCTAATATGCACATGGTATATAAATAATTATACCAATTGACTAAGAAAGAAAGGTAAACATGAAGTGACATAAATGATAATGTGCAAATCAATCAATCAATCAATATTAATATATTATTACCATAAACATTACAATTTATAAACTTTAAGTATGGGTATAAATGTAAAACTAAATATACAAGTGCTCTTATAAAGTAATGCAGGTAGTCACAAATAAAACACAAGTAAATAGTTATGAAGAGATTAGCATTGTGTATATACACCTCTACCTCGATATAACGCTGTCCTCGGGAGCCAAAAAATCTTACCGTGTTATAGGTGAAACTGCGTTATATTGAACTTGCTTTGATCCACCGTAGTGCGCAGCCCCGCCCCCCCCGGAGCGCTGCTTTACCGCGTTATATCCGAATTTGTGTTATATCGGGTCGCATTATATCGGGGTAGAGGTGTATTATAAACAAATACATAAACTTCTAAATATAGATATAAATAAAAGTAGAAATAAGAAGACAAGTAATATAGTTATTATGAATACATAGTTATGCTTATGTTGACTTATTAATATACTGAAAGTATTGATTATCAAACTATAGTAAATAACTTGTCTAACAGTATTAATTATACCCTATAACACTTAAATATATCACATATGTCAAATACATGGACACGAGTTACCTGGTTTCCCCAATCACAGTTCCTTTTCTTCAGGCACCATACCTATACTTTCCATTTTCTTTTACTTTGTGAGAGGATCATGCTCTCACCCTTCGTGTGATCTGGTCTCAATTCCTGTAGTGCTTGCCAAGCATCTGATGGGGGATTGAAGTATTTCATGAAGTCTGCCACATTCATTATGAAGATTGCAGGATATTTGAGGCTGTATTTAATATGTGATCCTCAGAGAGCTCATTTGATGCCATTAAGTGCTGCTCTCTTCTTGCTTAAATTTACAGAGAAATCTGGATACAAAGAAAATTTAAAATCCTTATACTTAAGAGTTCCTTTTTGCCTAGCAGCAGACATCAGCTTAACTTTGCCATTAAACCGTAGCAATTTAAAGATGCTGCATTTGTGGTTATTATTGTCCTCTCTCCTTCTGTCCCCTGCCACTCAATGAGCCCTTTCAACCTCCAGGGGAGGCAAACTAGGCTCCAGTCCTAGTACCTCAGAGAATGTGTTCTGGAGAAAGCTAATCATTTTTTTCCTTTCAGACCCCCAGGAACTACAAATTATTCCTACATGGTCTATTTTCAAGATCTTCTTTTTGTTTCTCCTCAAGAATAGTTAGTCTTTGCCTTAAGGAATCATTCTTTGTTTTAACCTCCTTCGGTTCTATGGCAGCTTTTTGTAGTTCATTATTTAAATAGCTAAAATGAGCTTTGACTTCTCCCACATCTTCAGAGAATTCACAAATATCTTGAGATAAAAGGTCAAATTTGGTAGTTAGAAAGTCCTTCATAGCTCCATAATCATGTGTGAATGACTGTTGGGTTTCCTTGGCCTTACCTTTCTTTGGAGACTCAGGCCTGGGTCATTTGGCATTTCTATTTTCCCCAGCAGAATCCGTAACAACACAACTAAAAGGGTCCCCCTTGTTTAATTAGTAAATTTCTGACAGAAAGTTATGGTTTAGAAACTTGGGAGTTCTTAATTGATGAGGATTTGGGGCAGGGGAGGTTGAGAAGACCAGGAATCAGGCAGCCATCTTCTTTATGGGTCACCTTATCCCACCCTCCACCCCACAAAACAGTTTAAGCAGCCAGATCTAGGTTGTAATAGAAGCTGATATTTGAGTTGGGATAGATATATCTGATTTATTAAAACTAAGGTTTTTCCTTCTCAAGAAAGGGCTTGTCATAGTATTATCAGCCAACTGAGGCCCCCAATTCTGCAACTGACAGCAGTGCATTCACATGGAGCCCTGTTGGGTTCAGTGGCCTCCCCTGTGGAGGTAGCAGTTTGCCTGCATGCTGTCAATTGCAGAATGAAATCAGAGAGAGAATGAATGGTGCATAAGTGGGATGGCTTAATAAGGCAAGTTATATTTAAGAGGAAATGGGTGGTATGGATGAGTACTAAAATGTTTATGTACCATTGAGTAAAAAGTATTTTTAGTGTCCTGTAGGGTGAAATTGACACCTATGCAGAGGTCCAGTGGAAGGCCTATGCAGTACTTAAGACCTGTCTGAAAAACGTAGGCCCTGAAACTGCAAGGAGCTTTGCACTGGGGGAGCTCTACTGAAATCATGGGACTCTACATGAGTGCAGGGCTTTGCAGAGCTCTTTGCAGGATCAGGGCCTTACACGGAACCAAAATGGTGCCTTGGCCTTTTGCTGGCCCTCTGCACATGGGTAATTTGTGTATTATAGTCAAGTTATTATGACTCACACACTACAGTGATCTTTCCAATGCAATATTGAAACGTTATCTGTGATAAAAGGAAATTGAAATGGCTAAAAAGAAAAGTATAAATTATGTATGGAATAAATGCTTGAAGGAAAAAGCAATATGGCAGGTGCCTCTGCCATAACTGCAACTGATGTATTCATGAAAGCTGAGCTCATTTACTTATCTGGAGGCTAAAATATACCACTGTACTTTGCCTGAAGATAAATCAAAGGCCCTGATCCTGCACTGAACTCCACACAATGTAAGGGGTCTGCCTCCATGGAGTTCAGTGAAATATTGTGGTCCAAATTAGGGTCTGTTCCAAAACTCATACAACTCAATGGAAAGACTCCAATTGACGTAATGGACTCTTGGTTAGGCTCTTACTGGGTTTTAGAGTAGCATAGTGTACTTTTGCTGTACTTTGAACTGAATGTAGTAAAACGTAGTGAATCACCCCAGACGTGTTATGCTTCTGTGACATTCACTGGAAATCCCAGTAACAAATAACAAGACAGTACTTCATCAGGAGTCTGATCAGAATAATTTTACATCATCTGGGTCAGGGCAGCTAGCTTTGATCAACAGAGATGAAAGACTGGTGAAAACTCCACTGGGCCACAGAGTCCCCTGCTGTATTTTGCAGCCTGAACTAGACTTCATGTTTCAACTACATGCCATCTGATTGTAGTTAAAGAAGAGAAGATCAAAGCCTACAAATCTTCCTGATCTATATCAGTGCAGCAAATTAAAGGTAAAAATCTTGGTATCTTCAACACACACAAACACAAAGTGAATAGTGAACTCTCTGCCATTCACCGGGAAATAAACCTTGCTGCTTATGGATTTGGAAAGTCACTCTCTTTTGATCAGGTGTCTTAAATTGTGTCTTAGTTTCTTTTTTTCTACTGTATTGATTTTTATCTTCGTGTTTTCTTTAGTCTTAAGGTATGTCAGGGGCTATATCATAACCAATGAATCAAAAGTAAAACAAAGGCATATAGAAGAACAGGAGTACTTGTGGCACCTTAGAGACTAACAAATTTATTAGAGCATAAGCTTTCGTGGACTACAGCCCACTTCTTCGGATGCATATAGAATGGAACATATATTGAGGAGATATATATACACACATACAGAGAGCATAAACAGGTGGGAGTTGTCTTACCAACTCTGAGAGGCCAATTAATTAAGAGAAAAAAAACTTTTGAAGTGATAATCAAGATAGCCCAGTACAGACAGTTTGATAAGAAGTGTGAGCATACTTACAAGGGGAGATAGAATCAATGTTTGTAATGGCTCAGCCATTCCCAGTCCTTATTCAAACCGGAGTTTGAAAGGCATATAGTTGCTCAAACAATAAATAATGAATCATTCACTCACTTCTTCATATTGCATGGCCATTTCCCCTTCTACCTCCCCAACAAACATGTATGGCATAGGGTGGGGACTGTTCTGACGTCAATTTCTCAAATTGACCTGGCTGGGAAAGAAGACAATATAACAACATGGATCCACTGTCTGTTATGATCATTTTTTATGTGAAGGGTTTCTAATTATGATGGAAAAGCTTGTTTCCCTTGTTAGCTACCTTGAGGCCAACCTTGAAAATATGTCACATCTGGCTGCTTGATTGCATCTTAAGACTAATGCTAGATCCAGGCTTTACAAGGAGCAAAAAATAGAACGGTGGCATCTTGCTGCCTTGCACAGAAATGGGAAAGCAATGTGGAAAGAATCTGACAGACACATGTAAAGAAATGGAAATGGTGTAAGGTCAAAAAGAGGGAACGAATATAGAGGTATTAACAGCTATGATGGTATAGGCAAAGTTGTGATTTGCAGATTTGCACTGGGCTAGCTTAATATTATGTTTGTTTGTTTGTTTGAATTACAACTTCCCTTGTTTACTCTAGGAGCTTTCCGCAAAGCATCTATGCCAATGGCTGGCAACAGATGGCTGAAATTGAGACAAATCTTCAGTTTAAACACAGCCTTATTTGCTGGGGTCAAAATTAAGGAGGGGATGGTGGGTAATTGATTTAGGAGGCAAGGGAGGAGGCTGTTTTAATTGTATTTAGAGCGATAAATGAGATGGCTATAAATGACACTAGAGAAAAATGGAAATTGTTCTATTGTAGTGAAATTTGACTGGAGTGCTTAAAGGGCAAGAGAAAGATGTGCCATTAACAGACCTGTCAAAGTGGAAAGTCATTAGTTAGTTAGCTTCTGGTTTTTGTTGTTTGGAAAGGTAGCAATAAATAACAGCTCTAAGATCAAGAATGCCAGATCTCCAAATCATACTAAATTGGGAAGAATAACACAAACACATAGATACAGAATGTTCAACAGATTGGGTGGATGAGGTTTAGTGAAATTAAACCCAGAATAATAAGCCTCAGAACAGAGAATTAAAAAAAGCAAAAATATCTGCTGAACAGAAGGATGCTACAGCACAGAGACAGGAATGGCAACTGGGGAGTCACAAGGAAATATCCCATTCCTTAATATGCACTGAAAATGCAAATGCAACGCTAGGTTGTACTGCTCCAGGAATAAGAGATGTCCTTATATAAAACAGTGGCTTGGCTTCCTGTCACGATGTACTACATTTAGTGTTGCTGGATGCTAGTACCCTCAAAATATTGTGATAAAAAGCAAATAAAATGCTGCTAAACTCTCGGAGATTGAATATAGCAAAAGAAATGTAAAAGCAAAGAGGATTAACCATACTTCTCATTAGCAAGAACGGACTTTGTAGCAGGGCCGTCCCTAGACAAAATTTCGCCCCAGGTGAGGAGAATCTTCAGTGCCCCTCCCCCCCTCCCCGTTAAACTTTTGAATACCTTATTTTTTATTTCATTTGTAGCCAATTTCATAACTTTGATGCACGGTTTGCATGCATGATTTATCCCTGTCATATAAGGTGATAACTTTGGAATCTAGGATTTGTAAATCTGTGTTTATTCATGCCATATATAAGCAAATAAAAAAGATTCATGTCCTTTAAGCTTACAGAAACCTTTTAATTTTAAGAATAATTGAAATGTACTAACCTCAAGAAATTGAACTGTGCACCAACATTGGGTGGACCAGTATTAAATAGTGTTATAGTAGGTGACAGCTTTAGAATGTTAATCCTAATCCTTTAGTTCAAAAGGTCGCTTTTCTCGTCTTTGCCCTCCCAAACTGAAGCACAGCATCAGAGAGATCCAAAGACTGGCCAATGGCATTTTCAGGTGATAAAATAGCCAGCGATGTCAGTCTCTCATTGGTCACTGTCGATCGAAGATATATTTTAATGAGCCTGAGCTTTGAAAAACTGCACTTGCCACTCGTGACTGTGACCGGCAGCATGAGCAGAATCTTCAGAGCTATCAACACATTCGGAAAAGTGTCCTTCAGCACTGCATCATGAATGAATTGGAGAATTTTGAGTGGAGAGTGCTTCCCATGTTGCAAAATGTGATGGATTGTCCAATTGGACATAGAGGTCTTTATCATTGATGTCCAAACATTCCCCATGCGTCAGCATCCGCTGAAGGTCTGTACAGTTGTTCAAGAGTATTTTCCTGTCTGCCAGCTGCTTACTAAGGTCATACAAACCCCCACAGGTCTTTTTGTGGTGCTTCATTTGTCGAAACCTTTCTTTGATGGACTCTAGCAGTGTCAATGAGTGACCAGAAAAATTCCCTCTTGAATTTGTGAGCCATATTCATTTTTTTTAATCATCATTCTCCTTTATGCTGCCATGAAAATGGGATGATTCTCCATCACTTTCCTCACATTTCCATTCCATAGCATAGAATCATAGAATATCAGGGTTGGAAGGGACCTCAAGAGGTCATCTAGTCCAACCCCCTGCTCAAAGCAGGACCAATTCCCACTAAATCATCCCACTAAATCATATCTTCAGGTAAAGCTGCTAATTCCTTAGTAATAGGACTTCCGTCATTTACGCTTTGCTCCTCGATTTCTTCTGCACTGGGACGATTGCTACTGCCTAAAGCCTGGTCTGTGTTACTCTGTTTCAGATATTTTCTTATCAAATTTGCGCCTTGCTGCAAACTAGATTGCAGTTGAGCTTTTCGCTTCCTATACTGAGCTCCTGAAGGTTTCTTCGGGGGCATCTTTTATTTTCTATGGGGAAAACCAGACAGAATTAGGGAGAGCAAAAGTTTATGTTCTGCAGTCTTAGAAAATCATCAAATGTTACGTGGTAAGCATGGCAAAAGAAGTAACAGTATTTCTTTTCTATTGTTACATAGATAAGGGTTCGATAGCTATCTCTGGCAGCTCATTAAATATGTACTTTATTAATCGCTACTTACACTCTTCAAGTCTTAAAACACACTTGCACTTTCACAATTACACAATAAAACAAGGCTCAGAATATCACAGCTTGGCTCTGACTTCACTTCACTTCGTTCTTATATCTTACAGACTTACTGGTGGCACCTCGTCCCTTATATACCCGCAAGGGCATGGCTGACAATATTCTAGGAGGTTCAAGGAAAAAATAATTCTCAGAAAGTCTGGAAGGTTCCACAAGATTCTACAAAGGTCCAGAACATTCTAGGAGGTTAGTGAAAAATTAATCCATATACAGAACACCTGAAGCAGTTTACTTCACACATTCTATTTTCCCTTTTGTTGCTAACAACCAAAACAGCACCCTGAGCCTGGTGCCCTCCCCAAGCCCAGCATCCCAGATGGTCGTCAGGGTCTCCTGCCGCTAAATCTGGCCCTGCTTTGTAGGACAAGGTTGTAACTGATTCTTAAATTGGGTTCCCTTTCAAAATATTTTAACATTATTCACATGACACTGTTCCAGGGCTTCTCTGCAAGGTGCTGAGCTTTCACGTCTCCCAGTAACTTCACTGGGAGTTGGAGGCACCTACCACCTTGCAGAGGGAGCTGGGCACATGGCAAGACTAGCCTCTCCTTTCACTGTTTTATATGGTCTCTCCACTTGAAGACATATGTGAGAGACAGGTTCCCATTACCATGCTGAGATTTGCTGTGCTTAAAATCTGCACTGAAGAGCAAAATCCCATCCAATATCTGCCTTATGGAATCTCAGCAGGAAGGCTGTGATTTGTAACATACCAGCAGTATTTTTTAATGAACTTTAATAAGGGAGATTATTATTTTTCTTTAAGCGTAAAATCTATACAACACTATGGATGTCTATAAATTAAAGTTTTAAAAAGACACGGCTAGACACCTTGTTGTTTTTTTAAACACCTGTCTGCAAGTTCCCCTCCACTTTGCAGTGGGAAAGATGATGGTGTTGACTTATGAATCATGAAAATGGGTTGGGGGCCAGGGTACCCAAGAGCAGCCCCCAGCCTGTGTCCCCACCCCTGGGGCACACCTCCTAGGGCAGGTGGAGGGTCTAGGACTCTGGGACTCTCCACAGTGGCCCGGGTGCCCTGGGTGCTCTTACTAATGCCTGACTCTGGCTTGTGGCCTGGCCAGGGTCAGGGCCTCAGGGGGAAGAGGAGAAGCATGGGGAGGGGCCTTGTGGTGAGGGAAGGCTAATGTCCACCTCAGCCTCCCGCACCAGAAAGTAGGTGGCGCCACCCCTGCGCCTGAGGCAGACACAGACTATGCTAAAGGGAATCCGGGACAAATGCTGTCCCAGAGTCATTCAGCCCGGGTCTAGGACTTGAAATGCACATTTTGGGACTGTCCCTCCCACTTAGGGATGGGTGGTCACCCTATTTGGTGGCCATCTCCACAGGGATGAATTTTACCCTAAAAGCCCAGTTTTGGGCTCAGATCAATTAGGATAACTTCTACTGACATTGTTTCACTATCAGAGGGGTAGCCGTGTTAGTCTGAATCTGTAAAAAGCAACAGAGGGTCCTGTGGCACCTTTGAGACTAACAGAAGTATTGGGAGCATAAGCTTTCGTGGGTAAGAACCTCACTTCTTCAGATGCAGAACCTCACTTCTTCAGATGCACCTTACTTGCATCTGAAGAAGTGAGGTTCTTACCCACGAAAGCTTATGCTCCCAATACTTCTGTTAGTCTCAAAGGTGCCACAGGACCCTCTATTGTTTCACTAGTGATAAGAGAAAAGGCAGGCAGAGTTGTAGGAAAGAGATGTTTAATAATGTCTGGTTGCTCTCTTTAATTAGTTATATTCCCTTAGCCACAACATGAACAACTTGGGGGCAAAACACTACTGGCTGGTATATGCCCATAATAAATGTTACTGCCCCCCAAAGTGCTGGTTGTTTATTCTGACATATACTACTTGTCTTTTTTTAGCTAATAGGTGCCGAAAAAGGAACAATGAACTAATGGCTCCAAATGGCTGTCAGTAAATTTATTTTGTAGTTAACAGCCTTTGTAATGCAGAGACTAACTTTATCTCATTTCACTGTGGGTGTGCTGGGATAATTGCTGGAGTACTTTGTTAAAAAGAAAAGCTCTCTGTATTTCCATTAACTCACTGCATGGTGTCTGTTTCACTTGACTGCACTAGATACCATTTACAGTTCAATTTCACAAGCATGATGGACTGAAACATATAAACCTGCTTTGTCTCCACTCCACTACTCACATGCATTAATAAACAGGGAGATTCATAAGATCTTTTATTCTTTTTTCCTTTTAGTCTATTTTTATAACTCAAACCATGAGCCTGTTTCTTATTGAAATCCAGATTTCCACAGGAATAAATAAAGTACCTTCTTATTCAGCAGGGCGTAATAAGTTACTATTTTCTGGATGCAAACCAGGCATACAGAGGTTGTTGCAAATTAAAAATATAATAACAAAGAATAGCATTGTGTGATGTCAATCTACAGAATGCATGTGTTTATATAATCGCAATGGAATTTACTTTGAACTTTAGCCTGGAAAATTCACTTAGTGGGGGAGGGGGAAAAATTCAAGTATCTAAACAATGAAGTAGCTAAGACAAAATAGTAAAACTGTGTAGTTGGTTTTATAACAAAAGCCACACAAAAATGCGAAGAATCCTTTTGTAATGGATAGGGACTAGCAAGCCACTCAATCATTACAGTATGAAATAAGTATACATGGGACAGGAAATGCTAATATTACTCGCATTCCTCTCATTGCTTTTCTTAGGATGGCTATTTTTTTTTTTTGCCTTTTTAAGGAATTGTTTTTGAACATGACTTGCTCTTGCTTTTTTTTTTTTTTTTAGCTGAACAGCTGAGATGATTAAAAAGTGAGAAAACAGCCCCGATCACCATGACATGAATTAAAGCATGGCTGGAAGATCAGAACACTGAGGGCTGTCTTCTCTCCATGGTTTCTTTTGTCAAGCAAGGAGGAAAAAATGTTTGGGCCACAGTGAGGGGCAAGTTCGTGCTGCAGTGGTCTTACTTGTGTAGTCCCAAGTTCACGTGAGTAAATACTACTCAGCAGGGCCGGCTCTAGGATTTTTGCCGCCCAAAGCAAAAACAATTTTGGCCGCCCCCCCGTTCTTTAATTACCCCACCCCTGGCCCCGCCTCAACTCCGCCCCTTCCCCAAATCCCCAGCCCTGCCTCCTCCCCCCAGGCTCTCAAGCCTAGGAGGGAGGGAGGGGGAGAAGCAGCACCCGCGCCGCGGCCACTCGGAGTCTCCCCCCCCTCCCAGGTTTGAGAGCCTGGGAGGGAGGGGGAGACTCCGAGTGGCCGCGGCGTGGGCGCCGCTTCTCCCCCTCCCTCCCAGGCTCTCAAGTCTGGGAGGGAGGGGGAGCAGCAGCGCGCGAAACGGCCACTCGGGATCTCCCCCTCCCTCCCAGGTTTGAGAGCCTGGGAGGGAGGGGGAGCAACGGCGCATGAATCAGCTGTTTCGCGCGCCATGGCAGGAGCAGCGGAGGTGAGCTAGGGTGGCCGGGGCACATTTTTAGGGGTGGCATTCTGGTGCCGGCCATGCCGCCCCTAAAAATGTGCCGCCCCAAGCACCAGCTTGTTTTGCTGGTGCCTAGAGCCGGCCCTGCTACTCAGTGAAATGTTACAGAATCTGGCCCTTAGTAAATGGGGATATTTATGTTTCCCTACCTTGCAGGCATGTTGTGAGGTCTCGGTCAATGCGTATGAGTAAAGCACGCTGGTCTGTTGGGCCAGTTTTTCACCCGACAACTCCTAGCAGAACATTTGTGGTCAGATATTAAGAACCACTCAGTACACTGGATATTGAGCTTTTCTGAAAACCTGCCTACTTATTTTGGCACCAAAACGGGAGCTGAGCCCTCTTGAAAATCTGGCCCATAATGTGCAAAGCAGTTTGTGACCACAAAATGGCAATAGGCTCTGCTTATTTAGGGCCCGTCCTTCAGTGTTCACTTGAGCAAAAATCCCACTGCAGTCAGTGAAAGTTTTGCCTGAGTAAGGGCTACAATACTGGGCCTTCTGATTTTTCATTTCTTTCTATCAAGAAAATAATCCTCAGATTCTTATTATTAAATCACCGATATTCTAACACTCAAATCCCACTGTCTTCATTTAAAAAAAAATATTGGTTTTTCAGCATATTCTTCTGAGAGAAAAAATATGAGAGAATTAAGATGGCTGGGATTGTATCTTGTGCTTGAACAAACATTAGGAAGTATGCCTCATTCCAAATAAATGCCACCTGTCCTAAAAGCCAATTGGGTTGCTTCTGTGATAAACCACCTGCAGTGTACAATGGCAATGTGATTCATCTTCAGATTTAGCTGTTGCTTCAATAAGGTTCTTTTCAGACTACAGCTAAGGTAATTTAATGACAATATTGGAGCCAGAAGACATAAGCATATTGTAACTTCTTTTCTAAGTGACTCACATAGTGTTTTGAAATTAAATTATCCATAGTGGGTAGTCTTTGCTTGTAATTCACTCTAACTCCCCCACTTTTTATCAGCTTAGGAAACAAGTGCCTCAAAGCATGGGACCCTGCACTCCCTAGAGAGTAGGGGCTCCAAGGAAAAGGTAGCAAAACATGGCTCTGGGTGGCCTGTGTGTGTGTGTGTTGGGGTGATGATGGAGCCACACTTTGCTTGCCTAATGACTCCTCCCTCCATCTCAAATCTGTAGATTGCCCTCTGCAGGAAGGGGAGTGTTGCTGCAGATGTGGATGCAAAAAGGGAAGCTGGGCTTTAAAAGTTGGACCCATACGCTCCACAGACTCCAGATGGGTTATATTGAATGTCCTTGATGTTCTGCTATTAATGGAACGTGCCGTGGTTGTATTTAAGATGATCAAATGGAAGATGTTTGAAAGAGCATAGACCGACTGCATGGAAATGAAACTTTTTTCATGCAGTACCATGAATCCAGCTCTCTCAATAGCTCTCTCATGAGAGCTTCAGCTATAGTGTTAAACATCCACCTCCCACAGAAGGTGAAAAGGGGATCTCTGGTGCTCCTATCTGTATTCTGTGGTTGTGCACAGAGCTGTATATAACCGGTGGATGTTCTATTACACCCAATCCAGAATAACCAGCTCAAACTGTTGCTCTTTCCATGTATGGCAAGTATTTGGCTCTGTGTGTTGACTGGAGCATTGCATTTTTATTTTGTCGTTGAACACTTTAGACAGTATTTATTGTAAAGGGACACTGTCAACTTTAAAATATTTTTAAGATCATACGTGTACTTAATGAGGTAGGTGAAATTTACTTTCAAATTTACTTTCTTTTCAGATTTACAGCCTGTTCTCATATGCTAGTTCCTATGGGAGACTGAGAATTTGTTGCCACAACCTGGTATTTGCCCTTGGTGGGCCTGATCCAAAGCTTTTGATGTCACTGGGAATCTTTTCATTGGCTCCAGCCCACAAGTGCCAGTATAAATACGCCATCTTGCTTTACACCCCACCCTAGAAGTCACTTGCCTTCTCCTGTCTTTCCTTCACTCTGTAAGAACTGGACAAAAGGTATAATACATGCAGGGCTGATGAGGGAGAGGATGAAGGGGGGACAATTGTATCAGGGCCTCAAGCTCAGGGCCCCCCCAAAAAAACATCGATGACTGTGGTTAAATGGGCAGGACAGAGGTGCAACTCTAGCAGACATGATGTACCAGGGCCCCAGATTTCTCTCAGTGGGCCTGAATATGTTCAGTAAAGGTATTAACATACAGTATTTGTAGGAAGCATGCCCTTCCCACATAGACATACAGTGTAGTGGAAGATGGTTTTTCAGTCCTGAATGTTTCCTGTCCTCTAGCTTTTCAAGACCAGCTCTTTTTCTGAGCAATCCTTGCAGGCTGGAGCAGTCCAGGCCAGTAGGACTCAATGGCCATTCCTGTGGGCCATGAGTACCAGGTGATGCCAATGGGGGTCTTCAAAAGATGAGTCTGGGACGGTGACTTGCCAGTAATGCAGTTCAGAGAAATTTTAAAAACCAGTGTTTGTGGGAGAAGGGATTATGAATGTACATAATATAAAAAATAGTACCTTTAAAGTGATAGTGTCTTTTTATATATCAGAAAATTCATTGCTTTATCAGGTTACACCGTCTTTCCTGGCTTCTGCTTTCATACTGCTAATGATGGTTTTAAATGGGAAACAATATAGCATTAAAGTGACAGCCTGTGTTCCTGAGGTAGATTCCTTGCCAAAATAACAACACTTAGCATTTGCACAATGCTTTTTCTTCACATCCCTTTACAAACAAATTCAGGCCTGGTGAAAGCAGCAACAGCTCCATTGATTTTTGGTGGCAAAGAGCTTAATAGGTTTCATAGAAGAATTACACACTTGCGTGGGTAATAAGAATATCGCCTGCTGCTACGCTAGGTAAAATAAAAATTTATTAGGGATATCCGGTCTCATGCTTCAAGCCATAAACCAGTCATCGGCTTCTGGGAATTAGTGGGAAATTCCCTCATGCACAATTTTGCAACATGCCTATTTATTGGGGTGTTATACTTTTTTCTGAAGCCTCTTGTACTGACAGCTGTCAAGGACAGGATACTGAACTAGAGGGACTACTGGCTTTATAGGGCAATTGCTCTGTTTCTAGGAGTTTTCTGCTTGCTCTGAAGCTATATTTGGCCTATAAACTAACTAAAGGCCTGGTGTGTTCAACCCCACCTGTCTTAATACAAGGGCACCTGACACCTTGCAGGGACTGCCCCAAATATTCTAAATACCCATGTGAAATATGTGAGTCTCATTTCCACTTTTCAGTAGAGGAAACTGAGGCAGGGAGATTATATGACTTGCCCAAAACCACAGAGGAAGTCAATTGTCAACTGGAACGACAATGTTGGAGTTTCTGATTCCTCCTCGTGTTATCAGCCTAGTAGATCACAACCCTCTCCAGCAAGAAATCTATCTAGTTTGAGGCAATACAGGGCTGTGTCTAGTAAGTAATAATAAATAAACCATAGAAACTGGCTAACATTCAAAAGTGAAATGTCCTGCTGTCTCTCTTCGTCAATTCCTGCAATAGTTGAATAACATTCGCCGGAAATCATTTGAAATGGGTCATATTTAGTACCAATTCAGCACTGTGGGAGGCTCCTGTGGGCACTCACCAAGCCATATAAAATGAGCGAAATTATAAATTAAGAGCATTTTTGCACCTTCAGGAATGCCTGAACAGGACTCTGCACTACTATGCCTTTTATGTAACTCAGGTCCTAGCTGATGAAGACACTGATGTTGCACCAAGTGACTGAAACTGAGATGCCAAATGAAATCAAAGAAGTTGTGGATGATTCTGACAAGATATCTAAAGAACTGGCCAATACATGAACCAGTGACTGCACTGCCTGTGGCATATAAAACAATGGAATAGCAGCCACCTGGTATTTTACATAGGGGGGATATGGTTACAGTCACTGCAAACTATGGTATGCCTCTGCTTCGGTACTGTTTCTTGACCGATATTAGGGAATTAATGCTAGTCATAGTACATTAAAATATAGGCCGATATTTTTAAAAGTGAATTCCAGGCACTGAGGAACCACGAGTCCATGACCTATAATGTATTCATTAGCACTGTGATGTTTGCATGGCCTGTGATTGTCAATCCAGGCACTCACAGTGAACATCAGCCCTTAATGTGGACAGAGCTGTCTAAACTGTGCTTGCAGGACATGGAAATTGCTAGTCCAAATGTTACATCACAGTGATTTGTGAAATGTAATTGATTGGGATGTTTTAACAACTGTTATTTCAATAACCATGGGTGTCAGCAGCCTGGGGAATTATCAGCCACACCCAAATCAGCCCTTACCTGGGGGCTCCATTTATTGTCCAAACAACGAACAAACTTGCGAAAAGGAAAATGAGATTTCCAGCTGGAGCCTTCTTCCCAGTCACATCTCCTGTGTGGAGTCTCCCATTTCGACGGACTACTCTAGGAGAGGGTCCTTTCCTGCATTGTCCCTCTCCAGATCTCCTTTCCTACAGCTCTTTAGAGGGAACATCTGTCCCCTTCTCAGCTGTATCTGATTACTGAACAAGGCTGGCTGGCCCCAGGCCTCTGGCCCTTAAAAGGGTAGGCCAGCTTGTTACACATGGGTGAGTAGTTAACCTTTTTTTTTTTCTTGCATGTTTTGGCCCTTGGGTTATTGACATAGAGCATGCCCCTCATCTCCTGTGATGGTGGCTCACATTCTTGCAAGTATGTCTATGCCAAATCTTTTGAATTTTTTCTTGTTGTTTAGTTTACAGTTTTATTTCTTTCCTCTTCTGCCATCTCACCTGACTACTGAATCTATTGCTTTCCCTTATGAGAATGTAAAATCCCTCGGGGGCAGCTGGAAGGGTGTTCTCTTTATGGTTTCCAGGACTCTGGAATTTGCTTCCCAGTTTGGCCTGAAAAAGTCTTAATTTGGTGACCTTCCAGGCATGCTGCAAAATACATTAGTTTGAGAGGGCTTAGGAAGAGGGCTGAGGGTATGTGTCCCACAATGGTGAGGGGTGGAAAGGGGTTTTTGAGGTGGCTGAGTTCCTGATGAACTGGTTATTTTATTGCTGTTTGAGATTTAATTGTGATGCTAATAGTGTGTTAGGGCACCTAGAGCCTTGGATAGTCATCCTTTTAGTTATGTATATTGAAATAAATAAAGAAATAGGCCCTCAAGTCTCATTCGCCCCCTGGGTTGATCTCTATTTTGATCTCGTCATATGTGGGAACAAGAGCAGAGTAGACCTCCAAGGATCTCTCATGTGAAGCAGAAAGGAGAATTTAGACTGAATTACATCATTGCGCCCATTCCCTGCTATTTCATAGTTTCTCGATTGCCTGTAAATCAACTATTTTATAGCAGCATTCAGTCTTTGCTGTACTCTTCCCAATTCTCAGTGGAACCCCAACAGAGCCCGGTTGTCGGCGGGTGGGATTGAATCTGGGACCTCTGGAGTTTAGTGCATGAGCCTCTACCGCATGTGCTAAAAGCCACGTGGCCCTTAGCTAAAGCTGTGGAGTAGACTCATTAATCTCGAATGGTCTTGGTGTCACTAGAAGGGACAGAACACCACACCCAGGAGGTATGTGGGTTACATCAGGAAAGTTTCTTCATCTAGTTTATCAGAATTCCTCTGCAGTAGATAAATTAGGAGACTAGAGATTTATTCTTCATATCCCTGCTGCATCCTTAAGTGTATTCCTGTTGGGGACACCATGGCCATGTTCCTACAAATCCTTGGAAATGTGCTTAATTTTAAGCTCATGAGTAGTTCCATTGACTTCAGTGGAACTATTCCCAAGCTTAGAGTTAAGCATGTATGTGTTTGCAGGATTGGGGTCCAAATTGGTTTGCACCAGGTTTAATTTATTTTTGTGGAAAAATGGCCTTATTTCAAAATAGATTGGGGGGGGGGGTTTGAAAAATTGTCAATAGTGTTCTATTTTGCAATATTTGATCAAAATTGTTATTAAAATTTACCAAAAGCTGCACTTTGTTGCTGAAAACTGGGATTGGGGTAAAATATTTTTTTCAAAAATGATTTCAATAAAAACATCAGTATTTTTTAGTAAAATATCACAGAAAATGTAGCCAGCAATGGAAATTGGGTCCATGTCAAAATCTGTAAAATGGATATAACTTCAAAACATTGGGAACTTGTCACAATCATTTTCTGCTTTTCTGACCAGCTCTGTATGGTATATTTAGAGTTTATTTTCTGTTGTTCTGGACTAAAGTGTAGTCCTCACTCTGCCCTAGCTGGTAACATTTTTGTATGACTCAGAGTTGTGAGTTCAGGTCCTGTGCCAGGATTCTGTCCATTAAGCTACTTGAATAATCCCAATCCTTGTCTCTAAACACCTTGCACATATTTTATCTTCTGGACTCTGAAGTACAAAGGTATTATTGCTCCATTTTACAGATAAGAACTGAGGCCTAAAAATAATGAGTAAGGTGTTCAAGATCAGAGGGGAAGCATGCAACAAGGGCAGGATTTGAACCTACAACTTCAGTGGCCTTGCCTAGGGCCTTCACCACTAGACTGTTCCCTCTCCATTTGGAATCAGCTAATGTGATTTCGTAAAGTGGTTTGTGAGATCTAGAGTATGAAAGATAATGTATAAAAACCAAATCCTCTTCTCTTCTGTACAGTGAATCACCTGTTTCCAAAACTCGGACTTTATGCAATGGAAACCTGGTGAGAATCAATCCTGTAATCTACAGTTAATGCTTATCTTTAAAATACAAAAAAAGTATCATTGCCCCTTAAAAGGGAAACTACCCTAAACCATGGGCACAGATGGGGGAGAGGGGAATGAGGGGTGTTGCCACCCCAAACTGTATATGTTGATAGTGGGGGTCACAATTTAAAGGTTCGGCTGCCCCCTGAGCAACTCGAATCACGGCTCGGGCCGGCCATGCACAGCAATGCTCAGGCCAGTAATGCCAGGCAGGGCCCGGGGAGAGAGCGCTACCTCCACACCTTGACTCACCTCATCGGGCCACCCAGTCTGTCGGGGGGGACTAAAAATTGTAACTCAAAGTGGGGGCTCAGCTCAAAAAGCCCCAACCATGGGTGGCATGTGAACTCCCCTTCAGGGAGGGTAGCCCCTGTCCTCGCCCCTTCCACATGAGGCCCCGCCCCTACCTCGTCCCTTACGCCCTCCCTCCCCCACTGCAGCGTCAGCTAGAGGAGCCACAGCTGAACCGTCCCGAGCATTGGCCTGCCAGCTCCAGCGGCCCCTAGCCCGGGGCCACTGGCCTGGCCTTGACCCCCTGGCCACCAGACAGCATGAGCCATCAGCTGACCGAGCCCTGAGTTCCAGGCCACCGGCTCGAGCCAAGTCCCCGCCAGCTTCGGGGGAGCTTGGGAGCGAGGGCGGGGCCTCAGGGCAGAGCGTGAGTGGGGCCATAGCCTCCCCTGGTCTGTTATACCCGCTACCCATGCCCCCAACCCAGACAGGCCGGGTGGCCCACTGAGGTGAGTTGGGGGGTGGAGGTGACACTCCCTCTCTGAGCCCCACCATGCGCGGTTGGCTCAAGCCCCACCAGGCCCGGCCTCCCCAAATATAGAAGTCAAACTACACCTATGCTCTAAACTACTTCAATTTCTGTACAATGCTGAGACTAGCACTCCCATTGTGCTAGCACTGGGTGAGCTGTAACAGTGGGAGATTTCCTGGAAATTGTCAGTGTAGTCACAGCCTGCCGGCATCTCTCTTGTGAGCCAGATTGTCTCCAGTTGGGGTATCCACAACTACTCTAAAAGCTCTGATTGTGTAAAGATTCAGAACTAATTCCTTCTTGTTCTCTGTTCACGTGGATTCAGTTAGATTCTGAACTGCACCTAGTTTTTGTGAAAAGAACGAGGAGTACTTGTGGCACCTTAGAGACTAACAAATTTATTTGAGCATAAGCTTTCGTGGGCTAAAACCCACTTCATTGGATGAATGCAGTGGAAAATACAGTAGGAAGAGATATAAATATACACAGAGAACATGAAAAAATGGGTGTTGCCATACCCACTATAACGAGAGTGATCAGTTAAGGTGAGCTATTATCAGGTTTCATCTTGTTTTCTCCCAAACTAACTCAGGGGGATTTCTTTCCACTCATCATTATCTACTGTTCTGAAGTAGTTGACAGCCGTTTCCTAGGGGCAATCCATCCACTCACTCTTTTCTCCCTTGTGCTTTCTTCAACAAAATCAAACTTTTAAGGAGACCCTCCCATTGTGCAATCCTTTTCTCTTTTCCTGTGTTTCTCAGCCTCTTTATCCCATCACTCCGTAGATTCTTCATTTGCTGCCTGTCAACCATTTCCCACACAGGCCTATAGCTTTTACTTGATTCCTCTGGCCCTATGAATATTAATTCCTCCCCGTCCCCTCCTTTTCAAATATATTTTGTTTCCAAATCTCACAAATAGCTACAAACTATATCTAGTTTCTCCATAACTCTTGCCAAGGAAGTGTTTTCATCATTCATCATTCCTAGCTTCCTATTTTACATCCTCTCTATTATCCTGTTCATCTAACAAGATAAACAATGGCTGCAAATCACACTACTCCTTGTCCTTGAAGATTTCTTGCCTGAAGTAAAATACCTTCTTTTCCCCCAGTCTTAATTTTAACATGCTGCGATTGCTACTTGGTTCCACTCCAATTCATTGTTGAAACCTAGCCACTCTCTTTATTACAAATATTCAGATTTTTTTCTCTTAATACCATACTTGGTTTTGCCCACACCAGTGTCACAGTCATCATTAGTCATGTCTTTAGTAGCGTCTCACCAGCTGTACCCTTAATTCTTTTCCTTCTCAGATGCCCAAGGCTATGCTACGTCTCTTGGGGCAGCAGGATCAGTGGATGGCTGTTCCAGGCTGTATATCATGTTGCCAAGCTCAGCATAATCGTGCCCATCCTCCGTGATTGCCTTTTGTCTTTCCAGCTGTTAGAGACCTTTCCCTCAGTTGCCAGTGAATCTGTCCTAGCAACAGAGAAAGTAGCTGCAGTGAAAAGGCTAATCGGAGAGACAAGTCATAAAAACAGGTTAATGATGATTAACCCGGCAGTACTTTTAGCTAAGAACAACCTGGTTCTACTGATTCTGAAAAAACTTGGCCTTTACGCCATGGAAACCTGGTGAGAATCAATCCTGTCATCTGCAGTTAAATGCTTATCTTTAAAATACAAATATGATAAAAATAACAGCCCTTCAGAGTCTGCGCTTGATAGATCAAGGAATACTCTGGTATATTTAAGATTAAATCCTTGACTAGCAGTAATTCTTTAATTACAGCATGAAGCCTTTATTTTATGTTGGAAAATGGCCATAAAGACGGTTTAGCAGAATTGATTAAAGATTTGAATAATGGTTGAAATATTTAGAATATTGTCCAACACCCAAGAGCCAAGTACTAAGTGAACAAATAGGAAAAGCTTTCTCTTCCAAAGCCAAGCTTCTAGGAAGATTAATACAAATGACTAACTGTATGAAAATAATGCAATACTCCTTGAAATATTTCAAATGTTTTAAAAGGCCCATTTGTTTGGATGCAGATGCTCCTGTGCAAGACAAGATCAAAATGAATAATATTTTTGTGCCTTCCAGTGGTAATATCTTGGTATTGGAGGGGGGAAAAAACCATATTATCTTTCTGTCTAGAACAACATTATTTTGCAAATCTGTCACTGGTAGTAATATGCTAGGAGAAAGAGTGATCATAATAATTTACTTATGAGACATTGAGTAAAACAAATGATCTTTATAATGCAGGAGGTGTCCTTACTTTTCATTTTCTAAGGCCCATGTTGCCTATAATTTTCAGGTGCCCTGGATAAATACCAGCTGTTGGGATCCTACCAGCTATGCCTCTTCCTGAAGAGACTCTGGTATCCTAGAAAAAGACTAGTGATGCTCCTCTGGAGAATAATCTGTGCTACAGGAACCATGAATATAAGAAGCCATTTCATGCCCAGGAGAATCAGTGTTCATTGGCATACCCTAGCACTCAAAAAG
The DNA here is from genome assembly GCF_013100865.1 of Trachemys scripta elegans. Taxonomy (NCBI): domain Eukaryota; kingdom Metazoa; phylum Chordata; order Testudines; family Emydidae; genus Trachemys; species Trachemys scripta. The sequence goes on from NC_048304.1 coordinate 110,786,698, forward strand.
GTCAATGCCTAAAATGATCTTTGCTCAGTCTCCTTTTAGTGCGCAGGGAGAAAAGCTGCCTCTAGATAGGGGACTTTAAATTATCCCCTCTCTTCCCTTTATAATCATATGAATTTGCAATCATTGGATGTAGTTTTAGGGCATCAGGATACTCCATAAAAAGAGGAGGCGACATTTGCCAAAGAACCATAAAAGTACCTATATTTTTGTAGCTTGGTGACTCAGCAAACAGCAGGTTGTCTATAACCATAGCAATCAGCTGTGGTGTGACAGATTCCAATTATGCTGATCACAGAGGTAATTTCATTGGTTATGAAGGGGAAACTTGTCTTGAGGTTAAGCTGTTATACTACATTTTTACTAATTATACTGTTAAATTGGCATTGTTAGTCATATTGTGATCGCTGCTATATTGGGAAACCAGCATGCTGATTACACTGGGAAATTTATTTCTTGGTTATCATGGGGAACAGGTTTTACTAGAAACTGGCATATTGCATTTACTTGTTGTTATGATACAGAAAGTGGTTTTGAATTATTTTATCTTGTATGGTACACTGCTTATCAGTTTCACAGGTTAAGTCGTATGAAGTAACTGAAAGTAATATAGATTCTAAGGCCAGAAGAGACCATTATGATCATCATTCCAGTCTGACCTCCTGTCTGACCACAGGTCATAGAACTTCCTCAAAATAATTCCCAGAGCATATCTTTTAGAAAAACATCCAATCTTGGTTTAAAAATTGTCAGTGATGGAGAATCCATCATGACCCTTGTTAAAGTGTTTCAGTGGTTAATTATTCTCACTGTTAAACATGTATTATTTCTAGTCTGAATTTGTCTAGCTTCAACTTCAAGCAATTGGATGGTGTTATGCCTTTCTCTGCTAGACTGAAGAGCCCATTATTAAATATTTGTTCCCCATTTAAATTAATGGAGATATCCCATCTCCTAGAACTGGAAGGGACCCTCAAAGGTCATTGAGTCCAGCCCCCTGCCTTCACTAGCAGGACCAAGTACTGATTTTGCCCCAGATCTCTAAATGGCCCCCCTTAAGGAGTGAACTCACAACCCTGGGTTTAGCAGGCCAATGCTCAAACCACTGAGCTATCCCTCCCCCCATTTAGGTACTTATAGATTGTGATCAAGTTACCCTTAACCTTCCATTTGGGGGAGAGATAGCTCAGTGGTTTGAGCATCGGTCTGCTAAACCTAGGGTTGTGAGCTCAGTCCTTGAGGGGGGCCATTTAGAGATCTGGGGCAAAAATCTCTCTCAGGATTGGTCCTGCTTTGAGCAGCAGGTTGGACTAGATGACCTCCTAAGGTCCCTTCCAACCCTGATATTCTATGATTGAGCTCCTTGAGTCTATCACTGTAAGGCATGTTTCCTAAACCTTTAATCATTCTCATGGCTCTTCTCTGAACTGTCTCCAATTTATCAACATCTTTCTTGAATTGTGGGCACCAGAACTGGACACTGTATTCCAGCAGTGGTTGCACCAGTGCCAATAACAGAGGTAAAATAGTATCAGAGGGGTAGCCGTGTTAGTCTGAATCTGTAAAAAGCAACAGAGGGTCCTGTGGCACCTTTGAGACTAACAGAAGTACTGGGAGCATAAGCTTTCGTGGGTAAGAATCTCACTTCTTGCATCTGAAGAAGTGAGGTTCTTACCCACGAAAGCTTATGCTCCCAATACGTCTGTTAGTCTTAAAGGTGCCACAGGACCCTCTGTTGCTTTTTAGAGGTAAAATAACCTGTCTACTCCAGATTCCTGTGGTTTTTTTTGTATCCCAGGATCGCATTAGCTCTTTTGGCCACAGCATCACATTGGGAGCTCATGTTCAGCTGATTATCCACAGTGACCTCCAAATCTTTTTCACAGTCACTGCTTTATAGGACAGGGTCATCCATCCTGTAAGTATGGCCTACATTCTTTGTTCCTAGAGGTATATATCTACATTTAACCATATTACACATTTGCTTGTGCCCAGTTTACCAAGTGATCCAGATCTCTCTGAATAAGTGATCTGTCCTTTTCATTATTTACCACTTCCCCATTTTGTATCATCTGAACTACATCAGTGATGATTTCATGTTTTCTTCTAAGTCACTAATAGAAATGTTAAATACTGTAGAGCCAAGAACTGATCCATGCAGGACCCCACTGGAAACACACCTATTTAATGACTATTTTCCATTTACGGTTACATTTGGAAACCTATCAGTTAGCCAGATTTTAATCCATTTAATGTGTACTTGTTAATTTTATATTGTTCTAGTTTTTAATCAAAATATAAGCTGAGGCAAGCATATAAACAGTACAAATATATTAAAATGAAGTCTTAAGTACTAATAAAGAACAATTGAAATATTAGATGTTAATCAGGAGGGTACCAAAAATTGTGCTTGCCTGATCTGGACATATTAATATGTTCAAATGATGCTATACACTTTTCTCTGGGTGTGTCTATTTGTACATAACTCTCAGTTCTGGAGTGGATTTCTCATTGATGTGCATGTTATAATGTATGTATCAGCAATAAGTAAAAGAAATACAGATCACATTAATGCATTCAGAGGCTGATATTTTATATACACAGTCCTCTGCTTGCTTGGTATTGCTTGCACTACGTGGGCTCCATTACATGCATTTGTTAGCAGTATGAGTTCATTGGGGGCATCCTTGTCACCATTAAGTCATATTTTCAGTGTTAGCCTTCTGTCCTTTGAGTAGCTATATACCCCAAGAAGCAACTCTGGCTGCATTTTCATGTGTGGAATTGGAGCTGGGCGAAATTTTGCGGACAAATATTTTATTTGACAAAAAAATTGTTTCTGGTTGGCCTGAAATTACCTGTGAATTTGCCATGAATAATTTTGGCCAGTCATAAATTGTGCAGTTGTGCACCCTACTTCTCCATAATCTTTAGCCCAGTGATTAGGGCACTCATCTGAGATGTGGGAGACTCAGGTTCAAATCCCGGCTCTGGAAGAGACCCAAAATAGATTTTACTGATTCACCAAAAAATTCAGATTAATTTTGACCCAAACAGAATCTTTTTGGATTTTTTTTTCCTAGAACTGCCACTGTACCAAAACATCAGTTATTTGTGCAACTCTTCATGGAATGGAACAGGACTTAAACAATGTGAACCTCCCTTTCTGCACTGCTTTTGTATGGGTACACAGACTGTATCAGAGATTCATGCCTGGCCACGCCTCCCTTTCCAAAGGTTACACGTTTCCAGAGTGCTTGAGAAGTGACGGTGAAATGCACATTGCACCTTGCTCTCCCCAGACGCCTTCCCTCATCCCCTGTGCTTGTGATGAGGAACAAGCTATATTTTTGTTGTCTCAAGCTTTATTGAGAAGATTCCATGTCATTTGCTTCCTTTCTGTCAGCCACTCAACATGCACCAGATGGGACTCCCAGGTGTGTAGCTAGACTCGGGAGCTCTAATAGTCAGGAGCTCTGCTCAGTTCTCTCCTCCAGTCTGTTTTATAATGAACACAGCATCCAGTAAGGGCTCTTTTCTGTTCTAAATAAAATGCTTTCAACCTCATCTTGAATATCTCTGTAGGAAAAGATAAATTTGAGAGAATATCATAATTCTCACTTCCAACACAGCCTGCCCGAATGTCAGGAAAGCCATTTATACAGAGCATACAATAATTGCATACTTAATATTTCATCAGCTATATTAAGCATAATGTCACTAAAATAGATATGGATTTGAAAGGATCATTTTAAAGAAATGTGGTTTTAGAGGTTCTTGTGTATTTAATGATAGCTACAGTATATATTATTATAGATGTTGCTGTGGGTTTATTGCTGTAGAGAGCAATTATATGAAGCTGAAGAAATTTGGACTCTGTTTCTATATTTGGATAAAAAATGATAAAATGGCTCAATGAATGCCAGACTTCCATTTCTTCTAACCCCTCCTCCTTTTCCTTTCCTCTGGTACCTTCCTTCTCTCTTTTCCCTAGTCATGTATGTCTTCTATTTTATTACTGTTACCCAACCCTATGTCTGTGTACTACAGTGTTGTCAGGTTTTGTGTTGCCTGGTCTTGCAGCTTTGACAAGTTGTAAAATGGCATAATTCTTTTGGAGATCCCATAAAACATGCAGTATTTGGAAACATTTTTGTACTTTTCAGTCTGTTTCCTTATGGAAATGAATAAAAAATTAATCACAAAAAGAGATGCTTCAGCGCTGTAGACAGTTGCTGCAAAAGCCTGCCATGAAAAAACACTCCAAACTATCTTTTAACATAAGGCAGAGAAGTTTATTTTATAACAATGCTTCAATCCATTTTAATTCCACTGTATTATGTTACTACTACAAGCAAAATTCTGCTGAGGTTTATAATGCTAAATATATATCTGTAACCTAGTGAGCTTATCTGCATATTGAACAAAAAGAACACCTTTATGGACAGTGCTGAAATGGCAAGCCCCAGTGGTTTCTTCTTTGGTTAAAAATATAATATTAGTTATGTCTCCCTTTTACTATTTGAACGTGTTAATGTTTGGAAATATTTTCATCAATTCTCAGTGGTTTCCTAGGTACATGGAGGCTGGAGCAGACAGGGAGGCTTGTAGGAAAGATTAAGTATGTTGAGTGGCCAATGTTACTTGTGGGGGGGACTTTAGAGTTTGAGAACTAACAATCTGGATGCACCTTGCATTTCTAACCTTCCACTGGTGTCACATTGAATTAGGCCTCTCCTGAAACCTAATCCCCCTTTTCCAGTTCCACTCATCATACAAGCTTTCAAAATGTGTATTCTCCCAACTTGAGCGTGCACAAATTTTGATGCATGCAACCCCAGATTTGTACGTGCATTTAGAGCACCGTGTGCATGTGCAAAGCACGGTGTGCATACACACTGAAATTTTTGCTCATCGAAGGCAGACATGCACAAAAGGGTGGATCCGTGTTAAAAAATGTGGACAAGGATGTCAAACCAAAAAGAACACCCATTACCAGGACAATGACTTATTATCTGCCATTAGTGGTAGACATGTCATCCCTGGCTTGGGGAAAAAAAAAAAGGTACTTGCATGATGGGAAATGGAGGCGTTATTACAGGACTCTGTGTAACACTTAAATATTGCCATGGATGCTATAAACATGGTGTCCCTTTGTGGGACCAGTTACCAATCATCAGTTCCCATTGTTATGGGACTCTTCATTAAATGTAACCTTCTCTGTAAGTCTTGTAGATGTAAAATGCACAGATTTAAATACTACACCGCTACCCCGATATAACACGACCCAATATAACACGAATTCGGATATAACGCGGTAAAGCAGTGCTCCGGGGGTGTGGGGGGGAACGGGACTGTGCACTCCGGTGGATCAAAGCAAGTTCAATATAACGCCGTTTCACCTATAACACAGTAAGATTTTTTGGCTCCTTAATACACCTCTACCTCAGAGTTATATCGAGGTAGAGGTGTATTAAATCAGTTTTAACTGACTATTCATAGCATCAACTATAATTAGTTGTGTGGGAGAGGTAGTCTTCACTTAAATACAGTTTTAGGAATACAATGATGTTTTTTAATCCAATTATATTTCGGTAACACCTCTAATTTTCTCTTTATGCTTGGGGGAATAGAAAATTCTATATTATAAGCTGCCTTTCCCATTACAGTTTTTCCGATGCTGCATGTGATTCAGTTCTGGAATAACTGTTACAATGTAACAACTTATATTGACTTTCCAGTAAGTTGGCACTGTTCCTGATAGATATATAGCACTATCTCATACCATTCTCCCGCCTCCATTTGGAATCAAAAGCTTTCCTCCCACTTATCTCGTTCTTGTTTTGTTAATTTTATTCAAACAGTGTAAGCTTTTATTTAGTCTACCTGTAAGTATCCTTCCATTAAGCTAGGAATAAATATATCTGTACCACAGTTATTCCATGAGTTAATTACTTATTGCCTATTATTTGTACTGGAATTATAAATATAAGGGGAAATTATTATAATGTACCTCCCAGTTTCTTCAGTGTAATAAATTCTCTTTAAACTTCTCTTAAAGAAGTTACTGCAGTAATTGTATACCACTTTTTTATTAAGCTTCTTTCTCAGTTATTTGCATGGTCTGGAGAGAAAATGTTAAGTTCAATAATAGGAGTAACTGGAATTACCTAATTTTTTTAAAATCCACTTTCCTTTTTATTCGAGTCCATGGGCAAGATTTTCTTGCTTACTATGGTATAAATCAGGGATAACGGCATTGAAGCCAATGGATTCTGGACCATATTCGTAGTGGTGCCATAAGTGAGGGATGCTTTTCATGTACATTTTCCTCACTCTCGGCCCATGGAAGAGCAAAGGAAGATTTAGTATCCAGTTCCAGCTCCAGTTGGGCATGTTTGTCCCCACCTGTGTGGAGCTCAGTACAGGATCAGGGCCTCAAACTGGACAGTTTCTTTTTCCATCTGAATTCAAAGAGAATCCCATTTTCCATTATTCTAGGAAGCTACCTTAAGAAGGATTGTAATAAATAATAGTGCTTAATGGTTGGAAACTCCTTGCCTCTTTGTTCTGAAGGTAACGGGGGAACGTTCTTATTAAGCTGAGCGTGTCTAAAGGGCCACAACAATCTAGTAGCGGTTTCTTTTCTAAGGCAATCTTGGGTATTTCTATGGGGAGCGTAGAAAAAGGTCATGAGACAGTCAGTTCATAGCCACCTAACCAATTTACACAGGTGTTGTTGGTTTTTTTTAGCTGTGGCTTCCTCCTGGAATGCCAGACTCACAAAGTGAATAAGTGTTGTCAGTTACATAGTCACCTAAGTATTTTTGTTGAGGCCCATGAGAAGTGACACTTGTATTCATCAGTGTTGATGCAGTACCTTATTGAGCATCAGTGCCTCATTCTGCTAGGTATTAGACGCACACATAATGAAAAGAGAATATTTTAGCTTCTCTATAGCTTCTTGCTTTATCAGAATAGTCAATAACTCTAGGTTTTGAACGTTTACTTTAAAACCTGAGACCTGGCTAAAGCTTGCTATCTTCTGGAAAATCAGTAGGTGTTAAAGATAAGGGTTACATAAAGTCCAGGGATGTATCATTGAGACAGAAAATATTTTGTTCTGTGGTTTCTTCTGATATAACCAGTCATATTACTTATTTAATGCGGTTGCGTCGGTTCTGTAGGGTTTGCATCTTGCTATGTGTATGCATTGGTGTCGAAATCCTGAAAGGCAGATTTAATAGATCTAGGATTGCAGATTGTACCCCTTTCATTTCTTATGTGATAAACTGCTTTCCCATGAGCTCTCCTTCTAAGGAGATAGCCAATATTTTATCATCTTCGTTGCTCTTTTTTTTTTTATAAAAGATTCTTTTAGCTTGTTTTATTTGCCACTCTGCCTTTCTGCTCCATAGTATCTTAACTTCTCCCCTTACATTTAGAAGATATTTACATTGATTTTGATTTCCCATGCTCTTAGGATGAGCTTCCCATCACTTTACTTCTTTTTGAAAGAAAGTAATTCTTTCCATCTGTTTTTTCTTCTTCTTTGTTTGTCATGGCTAATAATCTCCCTTGAATTGCCACTTTGGTCACTTCCCATAGAGTAATATTACTAATATCTCCTGGATGTCTAGTTTTATATAGTCAGAAATATCCTATTTTTTTCCCCTGATGATCCTTAGGTTGTGTAATATCACTAGGTTTTGATTCACAAAGTGCTTAAATATGTATTTAAGTCCCATTGATATCAATGGGGCTTACGGCCTTTTCAGAATAGGGTTGGCCTTAATCATGACCTTAAAGTCCACCAGGATGTGGTATGAAGATCAGGTTTCTGGATGTCTTAGGAAACCAAGAAGAATCTAAACAACGGGGCCTGGTGCACCATTGTGTTGCTCTACTGTGACTCTTGAAACCAATGGCATTATAACAGCATAAAACTTTTCTGCTCTCTCCCTGGGGCAGATGGGAGAGAAGGGCCTTATTTTACTTCTGAGTAGCCTGCTGAATTGTGATAAAAATCAGTCATTTTAGCTTTGTGGCAACCTTCAAGCCTGCGTCCATGTTCTTAGAAATGGCTCTGTTTCTATTTTTGTGGGCACAGCAGAAATGAACTCATTCCTGGTGATGGACTTCAGATCCTGACATGCAATGGGAGCTAGGAGCTCTCTGCAAGTTTCAGACACAAGACCATCTAGGTAAATATTTGAACTCTTGGGAGATTAAAACAAATAACCCCCTATTTTTGTAGCTATTAAAAAAGGGAACGTTAACAGGAGCTGTAGAAGGGTGATGAGACTTAGCTGTACTTGTCCTATTCAAAAGTGGTCATTGCAGAGAATAGAAAAATGAATATGGGGGTTTATTACAGGTTAAGATGATGCTCCTTTTTCTTTTGTGCTAATTGCTTTGAGGAGTAGGCCTGTTCAGAGAATAAATGGCTCAGGGGATTGATAATGGTTTCCGAGGCCTTTCATTTTCAGCAGCCTGGTTTGAAAACCAGCCATTTCAGTCTCCCTGTTAACATCTGCTGATTGCTTGGGAGCGTGTAGGAAATGCCTGAGAGCAACAACTCCCATTTCTTACAAACAGGCATCCTCGTCATAAAAACCTGTATTGCAGTTGACACAAAGTGGGGCATTGGCTGGTTGGGAGGCTGGTGAATGAATTAGCATCAGAACTGAAAACCCCTCTCCTTGTCAGATGGTGTCTCTCTACACCAGGACAGGAAAACATTTGGTGGGGTAATGTGGGGAAGCTAAAACAGCTGCTGCTCAAACTATACTTACTTATTCTGTGGCTAGAGAGCGAGCTGGTGTAGTCTGGAGGAGAGGGAGCTAGGCTGGGAGCTGGTGCAGTCTGGAGGAGAGGGAGCTAGGCTGGGAGCTGGGATTACCTGTGCACTATCCTGGGGTTCTGTTCTGTGCGACCTTGGACGAGTCACTTCTCTGTGCTGCTCTTTAGATGGTCAGGCCGGCTTGGCAGGGGCTGTCTCACACTCTGGGCTGGGAGGATGCTTCCCAGCATGGGTAGACAGATGCACAAGCCCATTTAAAAATAGCTACATGGCTGCATCAGCACAGGCAGTGGCTCAAGCTAGCCTCCCAAGAATATCCTGCTCAGTCCTCTGGAGGCTAGCCGGAGTCACTGTGGTCACGCTGCTATTTTTAGTGTGCTAGCTCAAGCAGAGCTAGTGCGTCTGTCTACCCACGCTAGGAAGCACCCTCCAGCTGCTGTGTAGACGTACCCCAAGTGTGTGTGTGAGTGTACAGTCCCTGGCACAATGGGGCTCCAATCTTGCTTTTAGCCTCTAGGTTCTAGTGTAATACATGTAATTTAAGAGGCTTATGCTCAAAACTGGTACCTTTGATTAACCACTAAAGCCATCTGTTAAAGAAAAATGAATCATCATTATGCTGCCTGTCAGCAAAATACCTGGGTTTTCTAGGTTAGATACTAAATGGAGTTAGCCCAGGTTCAAATGTTTCATTCATTATAAACCCTGACACCACTAATGTCCTGTTTTATCAATGATATCCCATTTTCCTTTGGCTTTTCCCTATAGAAGTGTCATTAATATTTTCAGCCCTCTGTATCCTTAATGATCTACTTGGCTGACCCGCATCAGATAAAATACTTTTTCATTACAACGATTTTCCTGTTTAGATTCCCATGAGATTCTGATATGTAATCAGTTTTCTCTAACAAATTATGACCCCCTTTAACTTCATTAGTTCAGAATTAATTTGCTAGCAAGTATCTAAGATAGTCAACATCTTTGATTAGTCAAATGGAGAAAAAAGGATCTTTCCTCCTTTATGGTCAAGACCAATGTTAATTAAACCCCAGATTTGTTGGCTAATTTTATTTATGATACAATTCAATGAAGTGTTTGGGGTGTACCATGTTTCTAATTGAGATGGGGATGGGATTAATGGGTCTGTGTTCTTGTAGTATATTGAAATGATCGTATTTTGCAGAAAATATTACTCCCTTCCGCAGCATGTAGTGAGTTTTTAAATAAGCAAGCCCAGACAGTGACATTCTATGTGCTGTGCAGCAGGGCAAGAAGGTAGTGAGGGCTTATACGCGGATGTGATTTCTGATGGCTGTTGTTTCTCAGTTATAGCCATTCACCTCTCCTCTTTGTGCACATCCGCATTAGCTGTCTGGCTATTTTCTGTCATATGTCAGTATCTCTCTTAAGAAGTACATCCTCATCTCAAGGCATGGAAATTGACAGAATTAGACACACATCGAGATCATACCTTAGTCTTTGCAGCATTCCATCTTGCAAATCTGCTGCAGCCATATCTATCCTAGTGGCACATTTTTCTTCCTCTCGTTTGACAGTAAGTGTGCTTGCTCTTTGCACTACCATGCAGGATGCTTGATGAGGCTTTATGGAATGTGTGTAATGAATGATGGTAAGGCATTGATTATGAAATAGCCATTACTCCTGGAGAGATAGGACAGTCCCAGGGTAGCCGACTTGAGAGGATTTGTGTCCCCCTATTCTTATGTATTTTTATTTTATAAAGACAAAGATTCAACCGGTTCAAATAACACTTCTAATAAACTTGTTTCCTTCTAATGTGACAGAGAGTCCTGTGGCACCTTTGGCCTGGTCTACACTATGAGTTTAATTCGAATTTAGCAGCATTAAATCGAATTAAGCTTGAACCCGTCCACACAACGAAGCCATTTATTTCGAAATAAAGGGCTCTTAAAATCGATTTCTGTACTCCTTCCCGATGAGCAGAGTAGCGCCAAAATCGATATTGTCATTTTGAATTAGGGTTAGTGTGGCCGCAATTCGATGGTATTGGCCTCCGGGAGCTATCCCACAGTGTACCATTGTGACCGCTCTGGACAGCAATCTGAACTTGGATGCACTGGCCAGGTAGACAGGAAAAGCCCCGCGAACATTTGAATTTCATTTCCTGTTTGCCCAGCACAGGAGAGCATAGGTGACCACAGAGAGCTCATCAGCACAGATAACCATGCAGGCCGATAATCGAAAAAGAGCACCAGCATGAACCGTACAGGAGGTACTGGATCTGATCACTATATGAAGAGAGGATTCAGTGCTAGCAGAACTTCATTAGAAAAGACGAAATGCCAAAACTTTTGAAAAAATCTCCAAGGACATGATGGAGAGAGGCCACAATAGGGACTCAGATCAGTGCCGCATGAAAGTCAAGGAGCTCAGACAAGCCTATCAGAAAACAAAGGAGGCAAATGGTCGCTCCTGGTCAGAGCCGCAGACATGTCGCTTCTTCGCTGAGCTGCATGCAATTCTAGGGGGGGCCGCCACCGCTACCCCACCTCTGACCGTGGATTCCGAGGCGGGGGTAATCTCATCAGCCACACCTGAGGATTCTGCGGACGGGGAAGAGGAGGATGAGGAGGACGATCTTGCGGAGAGCACACGGCACTGCATTCTCCTCAACAGCCAGGATCTTTTTCTCAGCCTGACTGAAGTACCCTCCCAAGCCAGTACCCAAGACCATGACCCCATGGAAGGGACTTCAGGTGAGTTTACCTTTTAAAATATAAAACATGGTTTAAAAGCAAGTGTTTTTTAATGATTAATTTGCCCTGAGGACTTGGGATGCATTTGCGGCCAGTACAGCTACTGGAAAAGTCTGTTAACATGTCTGGGGATGGAGCGGAAATCCTCCGGGGACATCTCCATGAAGCTCTCCTGGAGGTACTCCAAAAGCCTTTGCAGAAGGTTTCTGGGCAGTGCAGCTTTATTCTGTCCTCCATGGTAGGACACTTGACCACGCCATGCTAGTAGCAAGTAATCTGGTATCATTGAGAATGGATATAAACTGGCCGTGGGGAAGTTTAGGCTTGAAATTAGACGAAGGTTTCTGACCGTCAGAGGGGTGAAATATTGGAACGGCCTTCCTAGGGAAACGGTGGGGGCGAAGGACTTGACTGGTTTTAAGATTAAGTTAGATAATTTTATGGAGGGAATGGTTTAATGGAAAAACATGATTTTAGCGAAGGAATACTGAGCCATGGCAGGTAAATAGTATAATGGGTAACAAGGGTCAGGCTGGAGACTCTTGCCTACATGCTCGGGGTTTTACTGATCGCCATATTTGGGGTCGGGAAGGAATTTTCCTCCAGGGTAGATTGGCAGAGGCCCTGGAGGTTTTTCGCCTTCCTCCGCAGCATGGGGCAGGGATCGCTGGCAGGAGGGTTCTCTGGCAATTGAAGTCACCGAGCCTCAGGACTTGGGGACTTCAACAGCAGAGTTAAGGGAAGGGGTAGGGACGGCTTTGTGGCCTGCAGCATGCAGGGGGTCAGACCAGATGATCATAATGGTCCCTTCTGACCTTAAAGTCTATGAGTCTATGAGTCTATGAGCCTGGCAGCGTATGGTCCCGGTGTTTGCTGGCATTCAAGCAACATCCGTTCTTTATCTCGCTGTGTAATCCTCAGGAGAATGATATCGCTCATGGTAACCTGGTTGAAATACAGGAATTTAATTAAGGGGACAGAGGTGGCCATTCCTACTGGGCTGTTTGCCTGTGGCTGAAAAATCCTTCCCTGCAGTTAGCCAAGCGCAGGGGGTGGGGGGAATTGGCGCTGAGCTTTTTGCCTTTGGCTAGCAGGGATCTTCCCTGATACCAGCCACACAGTGAGGGGAGGGGTACAGCGATCATCCCAGATAATTCATGGCGGGTGGAGGGAGCGGGGGGTTAGTTAGTTTGGCTTCTGCAGGGATCTTCCCTGATACCAGCCACGCGGTGGGGGGAGGGATAAAGTGATCATCCCAGAGATTTGGATGGGGGGGGGGTTAGTTTGTTTTCTGCTGCTGAAGGTTAACAGGAAAACTGCAGCAGTAAACGGGCTTTGCTTGGTATGTGGGAAAGGATGGCGCAGAAGCCGAAAGACAATGGCTTACCATGGCCGCATGCAAGCTGAATTCTGTTGCCTGGACCTGCATCTGTGATCTCTAACACCAAAGCCACAGGCACTCAATATTAAGATGGAAAATGCGACCTTGTACTGAAATCACATGTGCTATATAATGTGAATAGTGTTTTTCACCGTGAAAGAGTATAAGCATTGTTCTGTAAAATGTATCTTTTTAAAAACTTCTCTCCTTTTTTCCATCTCTCCAGCAGCTGCAAATTTTTCAAGCCTCCCTCCTCCATCCCGAAGGCTATCTCAGATAAGGCGGCGAAGAAAGAGGACGTGAGACGAGATGTTCTCGGAAATAATGGAATGCACCTGCAATGAAAGAGCTCATTTGAATGAGTGGAAGGACACAGTATCTAAGTACAGGAAAGATGCCAGTGAACGTGAGGCCATGAGGGACACTCGAGATGAGAGGTGGCAGGCTGCAACGCTGGGGCTGCAGCGTGATCAAACAGACATGCTCCGGCGTCTGGTGGAGCTTCAGGAACGGCAGCATGATAACAGAGTGCCACTGCAGCTGCTGTATAACCTCCCTCCCCCCTCACCATGTTCCATAGCCTCCTCACCCAGACGTGTAAGAACACGGGGGGGGGGGAGGCTCCGTGCACCCTACCACTCCACCCCAGTGGACAGCCCAACCAAAAGGCTGTCATTATATTGAATTTTTTCAGTGGCCTTTTACTTCCCTCCTATCCTCCTCCCAAACCTCATCCGGGTTACCTTGTCGGTTCTCTCCCTATGTTTATAATCAATTAATAAAGAATACATGATTTTTAAACGATAGTGACTGTATTTCCTTTAAAAGCATGCTGTGATTTAAGGGGGGAGGGTGGTTTGCTTACAGGGAATGAGTCAATCAAGGGGGCGGGTTTCCAACAAACAGAACTTTCACACCGTAGCCTGGCCAGTCATGAAACTGGTTTTCAAAGCTTCTCTGATGCGCAGCGCTTCCTGGTGTGATCTAATCGCCCTGGTGTCTGGCTGCACATAATCAGTAGCCAGGCGATTTGCCTCAGCCTCCCACCCCGCCATAAAGGTCTCCCCCTTACTCTCACAGAGATTGTGGAGCACACAGCAAGCAGCAATAACAATGGGGATATTGGTTTGGCTGAGGTCTGAGCGAGTCAGTAACGATCACCAGTGACCTTTTAAACGGCCAAATGCACATTCTACCACCATTCTGCACTTGCCCAGCCTGTAGTTGAACAGCTCCTGACTCCTGTCCAGGCTGCCTGTGTACGGCTTCATGAGCCATGGCATTAAGGGGTAGGCTGGGTCCCCAAGGATAATTATAGGCATTTCAACATCCCCAACGGTTATTTTCTGGTCTGGGAAGTAAGTCCCTTGCTGCAGCGGTTTAAACAGAGTAGTGTTCCTGAAGATGCGAGCGTCATGAACCCTTCCCGGCCAGCCCACGTTGATGTTGGTGAAACGTCCCTTGTGATCCACAAGTGCTTGCAGCACCATTGAAAAGTACCCCTTGCAGTTTATGTACTGGGTACCCTGGTGCTCCGGTGCCAAGATAGGGATATGGGTTCCATCTATCGCCCCACCACAGTTAGGGAATCCCATTGCAGCAAAGCCATCCACTATGACCTGCACATTTCCCAGAGTCACTACCTTTCGTAGCAGCAGCTCAGTGATTGCTTTGGCTACCTGCATAACAGCAGCCCCCACAGTAGATTTGCCCACTCCAAATTGATTCCCGACTGACTGGTAGCTGTCTGGCGTTGCAAGCTTCCACAGGGCTATCGCCACTTGCTTCTCAGCTGTGAAGGCTGCTCTCATCTTGGTATTCTGGCGCTTCAGGGCAGGGGAAAGCAAGTCACAAAGTTCCATGAAAGTGCCCTTACGCATGCGAAAGTTTCGCAGCCACTGGGAATCATCCCACACCTGCAACACTATGCGGTCCCACCAGTCTGTGCTTGTTTCCCGGGCCCAGAATTGGCATTCCACGGCTATAACCTGCACCATTAACAGCATGATCTCCAAAGCACCTGGGCCCGCGGTTTGATAGAATTCCATGTCCATATCCTCATCATTCTCGCCGCCGCGCTGCTGTAGCCTACTCCTCGCCACTTGGTTTTGCAGGTTCTGGTTCAGCATAAACTGCACGATAATGCGCGAGGTGTTTATAATGTTCATGACTGCTGTCTTGAGCTGAGCGGGCGCCATGCTTGCTATGGTATGGCATCTGTACTGTTCACCCAGGAAAAAGGCGTGAAACGGTTGTCTGCCGTTGCTTCCCTGTAGAGGGGGGGAGAATGTACCCAGAACCACCCGCGACAATGTTTTTGGCCCCATCAGGCATTGGGATCTCAACCCAGAATTCCAATGGGCAGAGGAGACTGCGGGAACTATGGGATAGGTACCCACTGTGCAACGCTCCGGAAATCGACGCTAGCCCGGGTACATGGATGCACACTGCCGAATTAATGTGCTTAGTGTGGCCGCATACATTCGACTTTATACAATCTGTTTCCAAAATTCGAATTATATAAATTCAGATTAATCCCGTAGTGTAGACATACCCTTTAAGACTAACAGATGTATTGGAGCATAAGCTTTCATGGGTGAATGCCCACTTCGTCGGATGCATGTCACTTCGATAACCTTCCACCTTTCTGGTAGGAAATCACAAACCAAGAAGAAGAACTTAGACCCTCCTGTACAATGGGGCTGAGCCTTTGGTCCTCCTGCCCCATGTTGGACTCCAAGCCCTGCTCATCTGGATCCTGCTAACTGATAGCCACAGCAAGTGCTTATTCTGCTGGACAAAAGCACGGTGTGCTGCACCTTTTCTAGCAGGACATGCTAATCATGTGACACTCAGCTCCAAGCTCTGCTTGCTGAAGTAGTCTATGATGGTCACCTCAGACCCCAAAGAAGCACATACTGAAGAAGTCAACATCTATGATTGCCTCCTCCAGTAGGCATGACACCCAAATTCAGTATCAAGAAACCCTCAACATCAAACAAACTGCTGGCATCAGAGACAACCCAGCAAAGAGAGGGTGTTCCGAGCCCAGAAGCTGAGACTCCAGAAGTAGCTTGGTATCGTCCCACAAGGAGAGACCAAGACATACCCCCAGGGATAAGGCCACTAGCTCCTAAACAAAAACAAGAGCTAGTGAGGCAGAGCTGGCTATACTTTCAGTAGTGACGAAATGCCCTGGTGATGACTGTACTGGCCTTGATTGGTGAGCGTGCAGCCACCGACATCAACGTTGTCTGTAGAGTCACTCATGGTATTGGCAAAGTCCTTCTGGAAGAACCCACACTGACTTTAAGGGAGACTCTGGCACAGAGACAAATACCGATGCTGGAACAGACTCTGGTACTTTGCTGGGCCATTTCTTCTCACCACCCTCAAGCAGAGAACTTCTCCCTTGAGGTTTGCAGGTGACCCAATTGATAAACCAGGAGCTTCTTTCTTTAGGTCTCCATCTCACCATCACCATGAATCAGTCAATTAATTTATCTGCACTGGGGATGAGAAGTTACACGTGGTGTGTGTTTCCAGAGCTTTACTCTTTTCTACAGACAGAACAAACCTTTCTGTCTCTTCTGTTATTTATAGCTGTAGTCTGCTATCCCAAAGGTCAGGCCATTTCATCACAAACAATATCTAAGGGGATCACATGGCACAGCTCCAGCTGTTACCAATTGGCTGGCATACTTCTCTGCTTGAATATGAAGGCTCACTCCCCCAGAGCACAAGCAACATCTTCTGCCTGCTTTAGAAATGTGCCAATACGTGAAATCAGCAGGGCGGTGACAGGGAATAATCCAATTACTTCCATCAAACATTGTACTTCAAACTTAGTTGTTAGGTCAGATGCTAAGTTTGGGAGAGCTGTACTGCAAGTGGACTAAATCACTGGCACTCCTCCTCATTCTCACCATCCTGCGGGGTGCTGCTTGCTGGTCACCCCCCTAGTATCCACACTGACACATACTCAAAGAAGATAAACAACTATTCTATCTTTATAATGCATGTGTTTCTTTAAGATGTTGTCAGTGTGGATCCCACAAACCATCCTCTATCCTTGCTTTTCAGAGTCCTCAGCAACCATGAACTTTGAACTGCGAGTGAACTGAGGGAGGGTCTGGCCGCTCTGCCCTTTTTACCCTCACATGGAAGCATGAGGAGGTACAGGGTGCATGTGTATATCCAACTAATGCTGCTGTTCAGAAGATGCTGAGTTTGCATGCGTGAGGCACATGTGCACCTACAGTAGAAGCCACACAGACAGCATCTCAAAGAACCACAGTTACTAAAAGGGACATAACTGTTCTTTCTGAAAGTGTGGCTGAAAGAGATATCCATGTAGCCAGTCAGTGTAAAACAAGGTTCTACTATAACTACATTGCTTACCATACACAGAACTTACCTTCGATCCATGGTCCATTAGTCACCTAGACAAAGCTGGAATTTAGACATTTGAATTGCTTCCATTCTCCCACCCATCTCCATCATTGCCTTCTCCACAAAGGGTGCTGCGGCTTCTGCTCGGTCACATGCAGAGACTGGGCGCCGATGAACAGAAGTGCGGTGTGACCGTGTCCCTACAGGGCTCATGACAAATCATTGCCTGGACTCCAGTAGGGGACAAGCCAACAGAGTTTTATTGAGGACTGTTCTCTAGAGGGGTACCATTGACTGCAATTGTCCTATTTAGACAATAAACAGGTCCCGAGTAGAACAGTAAACACAATGCCCCAGGTCAAAAAGGGCACTCAGTAGTCCCAGGTAACAAAGTAAATATAAGTCTCCCATGAAGCCTACTTTCTTTCAGGGAGGCTCTGGCATCTATCAGTCTCTGATAGAGGCCTTCTTTCAGGAAGCCAGCATAAGAGATCTGCTCTCCCACCCAGCCTCCTCTTAGCTGAGCTGGCTTTCTCCTTTTAACTGCCCCCTCTAACCCTGACAGGGCTTGTGGGTGAATCAAGGCAGGGCTGACTGAACCCATAGCAGTTTATGAACCCTTCCCTGGCAAGTGTGGAGTTTGTACACCCCATCATATATGGACAGAAGACAATGGCGTGAGACTGGCCTGCCAGCAGAGCTTAATTTGTGTTGGGGCTCGCTAGGGCTCAACCCTGGCACCTCTTCTGTCAGGGGCGTACAAGGCGTGACCTTACGCGTCTGATGCGTGCAAGCTCACACTGTGTGGAGAACGCCATAGTTATTGCTTGAGCCTTGGCAACTCTTTCTTTACAAATTAAGCATTGCCAGCCAGTGACTGATCAGGATGGTTCCAGTGACAATGTGGTTCCTTTCCTTCCCTTCCCGCACCCCGCCCATCACACACACACATTTAGAGTGGACTCTTAGGCATCCATCTTGGCTTAAACCTGCACTTCCCCATACCATACAACCCTCAATCCCCCCACCTCCCTCCTCTCCTCTAATTTAGAAAGCTACCTTTCTATTTTGAAGTTGGTTTTGTCTCTTACCCAGGAGGAGGATTTGAAAAACAGATCCAGGTCAGATTTTTGAATAAATATATGTAAAAAAGGTTTCTTTTGAAGTGCTTTTTCTAACCCAAGAAGTGTTATTTTACAGACTCTTTCCAAGGGTGTCTCTGAGCCTGGTCTTTTTTTATCCCTTTATTCCTCCGAGTGCAGTCTGTCTTATTTCCATGTCACTGGGCTGAGAGGTACAATATGCTGCTCACGTACCTGCTCCATCATCCAATCTACAGAACAGCATTAACGATAGTTTTGAAGGCTGCTTCTGTTCTGCTGTCTCATTGGATGTGAAGTGTTGCAGTGGTGGCCTCTGAGCAGGGGAAGACGGGGTTGGAGGGAAATAAAATGGGGGCAAATGGCCTGGTAAATTGATCCTACTGTATTCATAGAAATAAACCTTGCTATGAGATTTAGGCAACCAATTTAGATCTGAAGGAAAAGAGATTGAAAACACTAAAGCAATTTATTACCTTGTAAATCTAGGGGGAAATCATAAGTAGCACTTAAATTTAACTATCTGCAAAGGCAAATAAAGAAAACCGTAATATTTCACAAAACCATAATCTACTACATTATGAAGGCATTTTCCCCATTTTGATGTGAACAAAATAAGTTACTGTTTCATGTCTTTCTTTTAACATGTCTGCTACAAAGCAGCATCCAGAAATACCAGGTTTGGGATTCAATATTGCTTCTGATTTCATTCTTTCTGCTGTCTTATCATTTGCATGAAATAGGATTCTCCCCCCCGCTTTCATATTGCTTCACTCTAAGTTTTCAGCACAATAAGTATTTTGCCCACAAGGCCTATATCTAATGTTGGTTCATTTTGAATGTCTTTTCCCATTTACATGTTAGTCCAGAAAACCAAAGTGATTGTAATCGAATGAGCATGCTCAATGTATCGTTTATATGGCTACGGGGTGATTTTCTTGTTCTAATGCAAATGCTCTTAGAGAACAGGAGATAGATGATTCAGGAGCTGTTCTAAGAAGAGTCTTGCTTATGGCAATATTTATTCAGAGGTGGATTAAAAGAATAAGAGGCGGCATCTGAGGAAAGATTAAAAACACAATGGGCCAGGATCTGCTCTGTTACACCAGGGCAAATTCATTGAACCCAGTGGAGTTGCACTGACATAGGTGAGACCTACATTTGGCCCCTGTGCTTCAAATAGTGTCTCAGAAAAGCCGTCTCAAAGTCCAAGCAGTTCACCATAAAAACAAAAATTTAGGGGCAATCAGCCCCAATAACCTGATACCTAGACAAACCACTATTATGTGCCTCCACTCTTGATACTTTCTTTCAGGCTTCAAGGGCAAGGCATTCTGTGGAACTTTCCTCTTTCAGATCAGGAAGAAATGCATATTCTTAAGGATACTATCCCTGATTCAATAAGGTTGAATGATTAAGGGCTTGTCTACACAGGGAAATTGACCAGCATAGCTATTCCAGAACAATTATGTCACTATAGGAATTCCAGAACAATTCCCTTTGTGGACACCCTATTGTGACTTTATTCTGGAATGATTATGCTGCTTTGGATGTGAAGTAATTATCTTGGAATAAAATCACTTTTATTCTGGAATAGAATGTCCACATGGGGTAGTTATTCCTGAATAATCATGCTGGTTAATTTCTCTCACATAGACAAGCCCTAACCCATGACTACGGCCTTGTCTACATGGGGAAGTTTAGTGGCATGAATATACTGGTATAGTTACACTGCTGCAGTTATTCTGGTATAGAGATACTGATATAATTATATCAATATAGTAATGCTGAGAAACGTCTTCTTATAGACAAGCCAAACATTAAAGGGCTCTGCACTGAGAACGTTCTTCCATCTTCCCCACCATTGTACAAATTTGGGGCTGATCAGTGAAATGGCTTCAGCTGATCTCTGCCATCAAGTCAGAGTCTGAAGTCTTCCCCAACAGCACCCAAACCATAAGATGCTTTGGTTAGAGCTAAATTAATAATCTGCAATCATAAAGTACATTTATTCACCAATCTACCCCTCTCTTTTTTTGTTCATAAACTGTCAGACACTTACAATTTTCACAGGTTTATAAGATATTTATAAATATTTAAATAATTTCTGCAAACAATTCTTAGTGTGTAGATCTAGGCACAGATCTACTGGCTTTACAGCCACTTTATAATGCTGGAACTAATGTTTCTTAAGGCAATGGAGATTCTGGGCCACAACGTGTTAGTTTAAAAAAAGCAGAGCTGCTTTTCATTATGTATTATCCAAACTTAATAGGAAGTATTACATTGATCATAGCCATAGCTAGGGCCCTACCAAATTCATGGCCATGAAAAACATGTCACAGACCGTGAAATCTGGTCATCTGGTTTCCCCCCATGAAATCTGGCCTTTTGTGTGCTTTTACTCTATACTCTACAGATTTCACGGGGGGAGACCCAGCGTTTCTCAAATTGGGGGTCCTGACCCAAAAGGGAGGTGGAGGTCACAAGATTATTTTAGGGGGATTGTGGTATTGCCACTCTTACTTCTGTGCTGCCTTCAGTGCCGGGCGGCCGGAGAGTGGCGGCTGTTGGCTGGGCGCCCAGCTCTGAAGGCAGAGCCCCGCCAGCAGCAGCGCAGAAGTAAGGATGGTAATACCATACCATGCCACCCTTACTTCTGCGCTGCTGCCTTCAGAGCTGGGCAGCTGGAGAGTGGTGGCTGCTGACTGAGGGTGGCAAGTAGTAAGGCAAGAAGTAAGGGTGGCAATACCATACACTTTGCTGCAACCAACCAAAGAGTGAGACCTGTGTTTTTCTCCGACAATACCATGCCATCTTTACTTCTGCGCTGCTGCCGGCAATGGCTCTGCCTTCAGACATGGGCTTCCAGCCAACAGCCGCCACTCTCCAACTGCCCAGCTCTGAAGGCAGCACCACCACTTCAGCAGCAGTACAGAAGTAAGGGTAGCAATACTGAGACCTTCCCCGCCACTTCTTTTTGGGTCAGGACCCCTACAATTACAACACCATGAAATTTCAGATTTAAATAGCTGAAATCATGAAGTTTACTATTTTAAAAACCCTATGACCATGAAATTGACCAAAATGGACTATGAATATGGTAGGGCCTTAGCCATAGCTAAAGAGATTCTGAATATGGGTATGATACAGTTGTAAGGTTTGTTTTTGTTTTTTAGCAATGGGGGTATGAATTAATTGGGCTCAGGATAATCCAGAGAGGGGAAAATTTGGGCTAGTCTTCACTACAGGGAGATCCATGCTGCTGCAATCAATGCAGCAGGGACTGATTTAGCAGGTCTAATGAAGACCCGCTAAATCGATGGCAGAGTGCTTTCTGGTTGACCCTGGTACTCCAACTCTCTAAAAAGAGTAAGGGAAGTCAATCGGAGAGCGTCTCCCATTGACGCAGCGCAGTGAAGACACTGGGGTAAGCCAACCTAAGCTACATCGACTCCAGCTACATGAATAACGTAGCTGGAGTAGCGTAATTTAGGTCGATTTATCCCCATAGTGAAGACAAGCCCTTTGTGTTGAAATTCATCCCAACATACTCTAAAGCTGAAGTGGGCCTTAAATAGTGTATGTGACCTCTGAGGACACTCTGTATAAGGGTGAATTTCACCCCACACTGACAGCATAAGTATAATCTTGCCCATGTGATAAAACTTTTGATCCTACAAAGCTTGAACATGCAAAGTACTGTGTGTCTCTTGTGATGTGCTGAATGCCCATAAATCCAGCGGCAATTAATTGTACTTTTAGCACCTTGCAGGATCAGGCCTTCACTAATTTAAGAACCACTGTGATGTTACATTCTCTTAATTTCAATAATCCTCAACTGGTGTCAAGTGATATAGCTCCATTGATGTCCTCATTTCCTTTGGATTGAAACCACGTGGATTTATATGACGCTATGCTGATTTACACCAGCTGAGGATATGGGTCTAGATGTTCACAAATCTGTCACTCACACCAACAAATTTTTCTCTTGGAGAAATCTTCCTAGTTAGGACACAATTAAAAGTGGAACCACACCAATATTTATATGAACCGCTACCTCAATTTTCAGTGGTCACTTTAATTTGAATTTCAGCTGCTTTGTTTTATTATGAGGCACCTAGAATGTTCTGGCCAATAGGCACCATAAAAGCAAATGGATTATTATTAGCTACGAACTTCATGGCACAACAGAAAAACAAAATGATAATTTGTGCCACTGCATAAAACACATGAACAAATAATGACAAGGAGCATATTTTATTACTTTATGTCATATTTCATTAGAAAATTACTGCACTTTTTGACCTCGCACTGTAGACACTTGTATGATGGTTCCAGGGTCAGATATATAATTTTGTATGACACTATTGCTTAGTATAAAATCATAAAACGTATCCCCTAATCTATTCTAGAAAATGTTTACTGGGAGAGCTATATTGGCAAACCCTCCAATGTAGATGCAGTTTATACCTGCAAAAGGGTATTTTTGCTGGTAGAGCTTATACCAGACCCCAAATGAAATAAGCTATAGCACCAAAAGCCCCCTTTTTACCAGTATAACTGAATCTACACTTGGGCTTTTGCTAGTATAAAATGTCATAAAAATCACATCCCCAACCAATATTAATACACCAGTGAACGTTTCTAGTGTTGATCTGGCCTAAGAAGCTAGCCGGTTCTCTAGCTTGTCATCTGAGGCCTGGCTTCCCACGCCCTCTAGGTGGTATTTGGATTCAGCCAGCACACTTGTGGTATGGCATACCAGCACCTCTCTCATGTTGCTATCTTGTTCTCCAGAATCTCAGCTTTTCTTTTCTTTCTAAATCTCTGGCCATTATGGTTGTTGAGGGTATACACACTATGGGTACAAGGGACTATGCCAGCATAGCTATGGCACAGTAGCTATCCTGGCATGGAGCCATAGCTATGCTGACATGGTGTCCTAGTGTAGACATACCCTATGCTGATGGAAGGAGTTTCTTCATCAGTGTAGGAACACCACCTGCCTGAGCTGTGGCAGCTAGGTCAATGGAAACATTCTTCCAAACATGGAAACATTCTTCCATTGACCTAGCTGGGGGTTAGGTTGGCATAGGTACATCACTCAGGGGTGTGGATTTGTCACACCCCTGAGAAACGCAGCTATACTGACCTAACCCCAGTGTAGACCAACGCTAAGTTGATGGAAGAATTCTTCTGTTGACCTAGCTACCACCTCTTGGGGAGGTGGACTGCCTACACTGACAGGAGCAACTCTCCTTTTGGTGCAGGGAGTGTCTACACTGAAGCACTACACTGGTGCAATATTTTAAGTGTAGACAAGTCCTAACTTTTAAATGTAAACTAGGCCATAATAAACACCAGAAAAGTGAATGGGGTTTAGATGTCTGTGGAGAGCTGGAACCATAGTTCTGAGAATTGTGAACTGCCCTGTTATTCTCAGTGAGGTGTTAACTCAGTTGCTGATAATCTAATGTCAACATTAACTATCCCTTTTCTCATGTAAGAAAGGAGAAGAGAGTGTCACAGATCTGCACAATGTACTGTGAGTGATGTCTCATTGTGGTGCCACAAGTAGGTGGCATTTAGAAAATACCCCCACTTATTTTTTCCCTCAGTCAAGAAGGAACCAAGACCAAGGAATCGAGCATAGCTAATGGGCATATTCAAGACCTCTCTGCCCTACCCTGGATGGGAGCCAATCTTAAGGAGCCTAGTGAAGCTCATAAAGCTGCACAATTATATTTTGAACATCTGCACAATCTACTCTGAGCAGTATCTCATTTTGATGACTCATGTGGGTGGAGCTTGCTTTGTGGGCAGAATGTGGAAGAAAACCATTGCCTCCTCTTCTCTTCCACCCATTTCTCTGCCCCTAGGATGCACTGTAGCAGGGAGAAAGGGTGGTCAATACCATTGGGAAACAGGGCCCAATCAAGACTTATGTCTCCCACTGGGTGTCTTGAGGATTGCTGACTTGCCAGTGTTAGGGACCAGGCCCTCCCCACATTGCTCCCTCACTATGCTCTAACTCCTGCTGTTGCTGTGACAAGCCTCAAGCCAAGAAGTATTAAGTGATAGCAGTACATACAGGTAGCAGAAGTTCATGTAGAGCCTACAGTAGCTTCATTCAGGGAACCAGAGTTTGCAAAACTGGGAGACATAAGTAAATGGCCAAAAGTATAACTGGGTTCAAAAAAGAATTGGATAAGTTCATGGAGGGTAGGTCCATCAATGGCTATTAGCCAAGATGGTCAGGGATGCAACCCCATGCTCTGGGTGTCCCTAAACCTCTGACTGCATCTGGCATTGGCCACTATCAGAACACAAGATACTGGGCTAGATGGACCATTGGTCTGACTCAATAGGGCCACTCTTATGTTCTTATGAAGTGACCTCTCCTCATACTGTAACTGTTCCTGGTTAGAGCTGGTTGAAATTTTTTGCAAGGAAAGATTTTTTTTCCTCCTGATAAATGCCCTTTATTTTTCAAAACGGATTGTTTTTGTGAAAAATCGTCAGCATTATTAAAATTTCCCATATTTTGGCTACATTTTCCACAATATTTACCAAAATTGTTACAGAAATTTTGGTTAAAGTTTAATTTAAAAATATTATGAAAAAATGTGAAAAAGCTTAAATGGGTCCATTTCGAATCCTGTGCAATGGAAACAATGTTGCCCTCCCCCCCCACTTGTTTTCTGTTTTTCAGCCAGTTCTAGTCATGCTAGGTTGGTGTGACAGATTGGTCCATCATAGACAATGATTTCTGATTGGCTGGAGTCTAGAGATGGCAGGGCTCGGGAACTATAAAGCTTTCTCTAGCTTTGAATGACAGTCTATTCTGGGAACTTGGCTTAGATAGAGCTTTGGCCCAGTTTTGGAAGACTTCATTAGACTGGGACTGAAACTGGCGTGGAAGCCTGATGTAGACAGAGGCCTACACAGCTTGAAAGATTCCTGTAGCCCTGAAAGACTTTGTTTAGCCTGTGGGTTTGGCTTAGACACAGGCTTACTCCAGACATGAAAGCAGTCCACCTTGGAAGTTGAGTGTAGGCAGCGGTTTGCTCTAGCCCAGAATGACTTCGTATAGTCAGGGAAGCTTAGTTTCAGGCAGAGGCCTGCACCAGCCCAAAAATATTGTGTTCAGCCTGGACAAAAGTTAGTTCTAATTCTGTAAGGACTTTTAGTTGGAAAATACATTGTCCTCAGGGTGTATGGTAGCCTTTGGCACCTAAATTATTTCAGTTTCTATGGCACTTAAAATTTTTAAAAGTATATTTTACCTATTATGCTGCCATGTCTCTTTCTGCCTTTTCCCGTTTCTGCCTTTTTCCCTTTCACAGTCTAATCATATGTATTAGACTGAGTGTTTGGGGTTGGGACAGGGTAAAGATGTAGGGGGCCATCTCTTTTGGAGAAGAAAAGGAGGTGGTGGAAACTGGCACACAAAGAGGCATGTGCTGGGTTGGGAGTCAGGAGGTACTTCAGGTTGAGTATATTCACCTTCCGGGCCAGAAGGGTTAAAATCATATTTCTTCTCCCTCTCTTCCACGTGCCCATCCCCATTACCATGACATCTAAATTTGAATGTGTGGTGATTAATAATTCACTAGACTCCGATCCAGAGGGAACACTGATGCACTTTAGAGTCCTAAAGCACAACATCACTAGATATGACGATGCAGGAAGTTAAAAAATTAACAACATTAAACATGTTTATTATCAAAACATTATGCACCAGTAGTGACATTAGGGCTCTCTTGCATTTCTGGACTTCCAGTAGATGGGCGAGTGCTACTGAATTGTTTCCTTATCCAGAGATCATGGCTTAAGTCCTTCCACCACAGATACCATGGTGATGAGTCTGGCACAGTTGCCTAGGAAGATAGATCAAATTAGCACTCAGTTCCTGGAGCTGGATATAAAGGCCTCCATTCCATATGTGCAATGTTGCTCTTGAGATAAGGAAAAACTGGCCTATAAAATTCTCATTGACCTAACAAGTCAATTAAAGGTACAAAAGGAGCAGTTTGATGGCTCAGTGCAGCAGTGGAAATTATTTGCTGTTGATCAGCTTGGACCGCAACAGTTTCACTGCTTGCAGAGCTGAATAACTAAGTGGGCTTTCGGGGATAATGCAGCCACAGACGAGAGAGAAACCAAATCAGGAAAATAAAATGGGCTAAATTCATCCATGGTGTAACTGCAGAGTGAACTCAGCGAAATGGCACCTAACACCATTTACGTTCCCAAAGAGCTAGCATTACAGGCTTTATTCATCAGCCTCTGATGAAATATAAAGGATCTGTATCATTCAGAAAATCCTTCAGAGGTCAGAAAGTGCATTGTTTTACTCTGGGGTTTTTAGTGTCAATGGGAGAGTAGATTTAGTTTCTAAATACCGAGGGAAAATCTAATGACTTCCTGATATGGGCAGGGGGATGCTAATAACCAAGTGAAAATTTCCAGATTAAAATCAGACATGGATATGGGCAGCTCAGCTGCCCTTTCTGCTCGCAGAAGAATTAATCATGAGAAGGATAATTTACATCATCCTTATGTGAGAAAAAAGCAGAGACATTGCTACTACTTGCTAATCCACATCAGCAATAAAATGGCTCCGTGGAAGGGAACTGGCAAAGATTATCTCTGACCGACTTCTTCTTTCATAATTTTAAAACCAGCCCTGTAAACAAGATACAATGGTGAAGCAAAGGGCTGAGTCGGATGAGATACTGAGAGCTTCTTGCCGAGTGTTGTGTGCCAGTAGGTCAATGGGTGTTAGGGATATTCAGCACCTTGCTGGATAGATCTCTAATTCACATACAGTCTCAGCTATGCAATCTACCTGTGTATTCTTTTAATTGAATAGCTGAGAATAGTCAATGGGTTTATAGCACCAATGTGCAGTAACTTAATTTTTACATGGCAACTGTGGGGCCCTCAGCAATTCTCTTTCTTTTTTTTAACTGAGTGTTCATTAACATTTAAGTGCAGAAAGGGAATTCTTTCTGGAATGACTTTGAACTTTTTGAGCTTGCTCATTCTCTTATAAAGTACACTCCAGTTGCTCTGCCCACAAGCATTGATAGGGCTTAGGGCTGACCAAAAACTTTCCATCAAAACTGAGTTTTTGACAAAATAATTTTTTTTTGCATGAAAAATGCCTGTTTTCCATGGAAAAATGTCAACTTTTTTGTCACAAAAACCAAACTCCAGAAAACTGAAATAAGTGTATTCAGAAATGTTGCAGTAGTGCCTCATGGGAGTTGTAGTTCAGTTTTGTCTTGTCCCCATTTTCCTCTGTAGGCTGGGTTCCCCAGCTGGACTACATCTCCCATGATGGACCACAATCAAGGACTGCCATGATACAACTGCCTCCCCTCACCATGAAAGGCAATCAGGGTGCATTGTGGGAGATGTAATGTAACCCTGGCACCCAGCCTACAGAAGAGAAAGGGAGCTGGAGGCATCCAAAGTACACTATGACAGCATTTGTAAATTACAAAATATTGTTTTTTATTTTTTTTCATGGAAAAGTTGAAATTTTCCACTGGGGGAGGGGGAATTTCGTACCAGTTCTAGCCTTTATCTGTCTGCTATCCAGTGTGAAGCACAGATGTAGGAATATGTTTTATGTAAATTTGACATGATAAACATTTACAGGAAATATGAAATTTAAATAAAAAAATTGTTTAAAAAAAGTGAAGGCATGGTTCTGCCACCCTTACCAACATCCAGAGGGATCTTACTCTGTGAACAGTTCCACTGACATCAAAGGGGCTACTTGTGGCTCAAGGTAGTACTTACTTACTGTGAGTAAGGGCTTAATTATGCAATTGTCGCTGACCCTGTTACCTCTGCTGTGCCCCCATAGGGACAGTCTAGGGGTAAGTTAGTGACTCGGGGCCATATTCTATTTTCACACCAGTATAAATTCAGTGTAATCTCTTATTTACATTGTTGCGAATGAAAGTAGAATTTGGCCCCTGAGCTATAAACAGGGAAGATTTCAGGCCTCCATTCTATTCTTTTCCTCTTCCTCCCTTTTTCTCTCTTTTACCTTTCCTGCTCCTCTTCATTCTCCTCCATCTCCCCTCAGATATGACTGCTTTCCAGCTAAGACTGAAGGGCAACGTGGAATAAATACATTAATCTCACACACTTTCATGAACATCAATTAAAACTTGAATCCCAGAAGAGTCTTCTTACTTTCGGTAGATCTGAGGCCTAATTCCATAGTCTTTACTCAAATCCTTTCTCTGGGGGGTTTCTCTTGACTTGAGTCTGCCATCTTTCCCTCCAGAGCATGAGGGTATTGGTGGAATTTTCTTGCTTTTTTCCCTTTGTTGCTATGAATATGATCATCGTCAGGAATAGGAATTCCCCCTTCTGTCCTTGAAAGGCAATATTCATATAAGTGCTTCAATAGACTTTGGAACATAGGGAGGAGTATAAGCCTATTTAGCTCGATTACCCTAGAATTTAGCTCTTTCATGTGTGACCACATATCATTGTATTTTTCCAGTAAAACTGAAGTTTAAAAGGAAAGAAAATTTGGGGGTGGGTGCTGTTAACTGGCAGAGTTTATGTACGACTGGGAGACAGGGCTGTAAATGCTTCTCTGATTTTGTTGTCTCTGTTGTGTTAGTTTCAAATCTTCCTGGCAACAAAAAGGCCAAGAACATAAAGCAAACTTGAATTCTGTTCTGTTCTGCACATGAAATCCCCCTTTGCTTTCAAAGAATCCAATTTTACGCTCAGCAAAACTCTCACTCACTTCACTGCGAGCAGGAAAAGGCCCAAAGACAGCTGGTAACTGGTCCAAGTTATTATTATTATTATTTACTATTTATTTGTATTGCGATACTGCCTGAATGCACCAGTCATGGACAACGACCCCATTGTGCCAAGCACTGTACAAACATGGAACAAAAAAGGACACCCTACCCCAAAGAGCTCACAGTCCAAGTAATGCATACAAATAATGTTCGCGGCAGTTTCTATAAGGGACGGAGTTGTTGATATCCTAGTCACAATTCCTTCCAGCTACACTCCTAAAATCGTTTTAAAATGGAGAGTAGGGAGCGTGAAAACTGTGTGTAAAGGGAATCTATCATTAGACCTGCTCAGGAAGTTGGGCCTTAAAAATGGCTAAGTGATTGGGGGAGGGTGAACATTTTTGAACAAAGACCAAATGTGTATCTAGCACTCTTGGTTAAGGTCTTGTAGTTTGGTGAAGTTTTACAGCCAGAGATCGCAGACCTTCAATTATAGCAGAGATAATGGGCATTGCTATAATGTAGAAATAACTAAAAATAAAGGCTTCAAATGCCAGTTTAAACATACAAAGTATTTCTAAATGTGATCATATTTTCTGCTAATGGAACAATACTGTATGAGCCTATGCACTGCTGAAGTATGTCTTATCTTTCAGATACTAAGGGCATATTTACATGCAGAGTTGGACTGGTTTAAGTCAAGGTGTGATTTTAAACCAGTGTAAAAGGCTGTGAGGATACTTTTATTTCATTTAAACCAGGTGTATTTTGATTGATTGATTAGGTACCCGTGCCCCGCAAAAAAACCTGTCCACACAGGGTGTTGCATGAGATTAACTAAACTGGTTTAAATAAATAAATGCAAGTTTGTTTGTAGACGAGGTCTATTTATCAGAGCATAGATTCCTTTATGGAGTGTACTCCACTTAGGGCCTGCTCCTTTGAAGTGATGAGTATCTCCACGTCAGCAGACATTGAGGCGCTGAGCATTTCTCAGATTGGGCCATTAAATACCTATTTTTTGATTAAATGGAGGCTACTAAATGTTCTTTGTCTGTTTTGTGGCTTGAAAATACTTTGTTTTATTTTCTTATGTGAAATTTCCCAAAATTGTATGTTCTGTTTCCGATAGTGCCACGAAGCTTAGTTTGAAGAAATTATAATTAATTTATATAATTAATTTAATTGATAAAGAAATTAAATTGGCATGTTGGAATGAGATCAGCAAACCAAACAAGGGAAAGAGAGAATTGTTTATAGTTCTAAAGGCCCAGTAATAACATGATGCATAAACTTAAGACCTCTTGAAATTCATTCATCACTTTTAAGGAATTTTGGGGATCTGGGATGTTTTGGATTTTTTCAGGGTGGTAGGTGGGGAAGGGGGAAAGCTCTTTCTAGGTTTTGTTGACAAACCCGGGCCTATGCAGACGAAGCAATTTGTGCGTTGTTTTTAAATGTACCAACAATTGTAAACTTTGAAAAGCAGCTCTGTTAATATGCTAGTCAGGGCTAACATTACAATACAAGTTACAGAGAGAGCCTCAAAAGTTTGAGGAACCAAATGTCTGGGCATTAAAAGCAATCACACCACACCCACGTGCATATTCTTACACAATAGAATCTTTTTCCTATTGCTGTTGACAAACTTTGGCTAATGTTTCTGCTCACTAAATGTTTTCTGCCAATGCAGCAGCATATTGCAGATAAAACCTAATGAGCTGAGTTTAACAAAAAATGCCATGTGGCTTTCTCACGGTGATGCCCATCTGTCAGCTTGGTGAAGCAACAGTGCACTGCAGCTGTACTCCTTTTCTTTTTATCAAATCAAAATAAAGCAGTGCACCCCAGAGTCAGGTATGATAAACAGGCTAGCAAATTGCCTTACATGGGTATCATACCGCTCCTTATCTGTCTCACTTTTCAGTGCAGCATAACCAGATGGCTTCTAACGGTGGGTGAAAATCTCTCCGTTATGTTTTTGGCATCGAGCTAGAGGGAGGTAGTCCAGAAGTCCACCACCGAAACAACAGATATTTAAATTGGACTGGGGCTGAGATTACAGCCTGCAAACAGAACTTTTGAAATTAAAGCAGATTCCATTAATAGCAAAGGAAATGTCTATTGAGAGCAGGCTTGGTGTAACAGAAAGGGCATAAAACAAAAAAAGAGGGGCTTTGTGTGCAGCCTTCCAGAACAACAGGGGCACTGGCTATGCTCCAACCACCCTGCTGGCTAGTGCACCCTCTTGTTCATAAGCAGGTTGTTGTTACTAGACTCAGAGACTCCTCTGACCACTAGGAGGTCCCTGGCTGCCTGCTCCCTGTCTGTGCCTCTCTGGTGTTCAGATGTGCAGAGGGGACTAATAATCATGCTGGTCTTTGGAAGAATGGTCATTAGGGAGGTCTAGGGATATGGAGCAGCTGCATGCGGTTGCAAATACTAGCTCACAGATTTAGGGCCAAGGTTTCTCCTGGGTCCCCAGCCAGCCATGTGGCCAATATTTCTCTTGTTAATCTTCTCAATTTGTTGTGGCAAGGTATAAAATGTAATGTGGAATTCACTCCTCTTTCAGTGGAGCACCACACAAATACTGGTTTTGGTAATCTGTGGTCTTGGCTTCAAACCCAGGCTTGGCCTACAGACAAAAAAAAGATTTCAACTCTTACTCAGTGAGAAGACAGTCCATTTATCTTGTCAGCATTTGGCATGGGAGTATTGTTAATGCATACTGTGCCCAGGTTGTGTAGTTGTGTGAGGTTTGGAAGCTGGGTTGGAATTAAGTAGGATTTCAGACATGAATAGCAAACTCACCAGTTTGCTGCATTGTATGACAACGCCTTCATCATGGAAAAATCTGGAACAGATTTAAACAAGTCAACAGCCCTTGCTCAAAATGAGAGGGAAAAGTATTAAGTCAAGCTGGTTGAAATTTTCCAAATTTTGAGTTTTCCATGAAAATTTTCATCAGATTCAGTTTTTGATTGATAAAGACCCAGTTGAAAATTTTGTTGAAAATGTTTGTGGGTTTTTTTGTCCATCGGTAGTACCAACTTTGCGAAAAGGGGGGTAGGTAATTTAGACCTTACAAAAACGTTGCAACATCTTCAATTGAAGGCTAAGAACTAGTGTTTCACCACTGTGATCAAATCTGCTTAAGGTACGAAAGGAATGAGATCCAAGTTTGAAGAATTTGTTCAAGGCTTTATCTGTTGGATGTGGTCAGGATTTTCAAACCTGGGTGCCCAAAGTTAGGTTCCAAACTCCATAGTTAGGCACCTAAATAAAAATGGCTTGATTTCCCAAAGCATTGAAGTCCCACAAGGTACCACTGATGTCAGCAGAGTTTGAGACACCTCAATACCTTTGGAAAATCAGGCCATTTTTATTTAGATACCGAACCATGGAGTTTGGAGCCTAACTTTGGGCACCCGGGTTTGAAAATTGTGACTCTTTCGTCCATAACACAAGCACTACTCTTCAGTAAAATTTAATTCTGTGACAGTGTCTGTTGAAGAGGGCCAAAGACAGGTCTGTATTGTAGAGATATTGAAGGCCATGCTGAGGTAGCTTTGGAATCTCCAGTGGGTATAAAACCAGCATAGCTGGCTCTTACGCTACCCACCCCTTCAGTCCTTGGTGTAGGAGGGCATGTCAAGGGTTTGAGTACACTGAGCTCTGGCTGTCCATGGCTGATGGATGGCCCTTGGGGGTAATAGCCAGCTGATATGGATTAGAGCAGGGATGCTCTAATCTATATCGGGGCAGGACCATCATATAACGGGTGTCAGAATCAGGGAGCCATAACTAATTTCTTTCTCTCTGCCTGTCTCCCTCCCCCCAGCAGTTGCATCCAGCGGAAGGGAGAAAATGAGCATGCCGAACTCCTCAAAAGGGTCTCAGTTACCTCACCCTGCTTTTCGAAGTAACTCCTGTCCAGCACTGTGAAATTCGTATGTGGATCTCTAGCAATGATACTGAGACTGAGACCCTTCAGCCGCAAGTGGTTCTTTAATGTGTCTCCTGTAACTCTTTGCAGCACACGGTATTAAAGCACTGTTTGATTGTTTCATTTACTATAGTACTATAATGTTCAATGAATTCACACGACTGTGGCTCTTTGGGGTATTGTTGATTGCTAATTTGGCACCTGAACCACTGAGGTCTGAGTATCACTGGTCTTTAGTATACCCTGAGCATGAACCCAAAGTTGTGGCCACTTTGGAAGTGATAGCAAATGTGATGTTAAACTGATTTTACATGAACAAGGTCATATCTTGGCATTCTCAATGATTTAAGGGGAAATATACCATAAAAGTATATGCACTTGGAAACAAATCTGCTGTTTGCAGGGGTGGTCACCTGATTTATATGTACAATCAGATGGGAATTTTGTGCATGAAATTGAACCCCCAGTTTAAAAGAGCAATCTGAGGATGTGCTATTATAGGTTTGTCTGCATGGCGAGTTAGCATGTGGCAAGCCAGGGTGTTAACCTACAGTGCATCGGCTTGTTGCCCACTAACTCGCTGTGTGGACACTGCTACAGTGATGGCACTCCAGGACTGTTGTTGCGCTGGAGCAGTGTCCACACAGTGAGTTAGTGGGCAGCAAGCTGGTGCCCTGTAAATTAACACCCTGACTTGCCATGCTCCAACTTCCTGAGAAGACAAACCCTAAGTTAACATTGTGGGAACAATGCTATTGTTTAGAATTTTGGCACTTCTGAGTGTTTGATGATCTTTCCTTAACACTGCGTTAATGCTGAGTATTTTGTATTTAACTTCTAAACAGTAACCTGAATGGAAATCCCTCAGTATTGAAGAACAGTTTAGAAATCCGGCCCTTTCTGTGATGTTATAATTTGCCTAAAAGCAGGTTGAATGATTTGACTTTCTTCCTGGTATTTTATTCATGATTGCGATTCCCTTCTTTTAGCCAAACGAGAGTTCAGAGGAAGAATGAAGAATATGTCTGAGTTAAATATAGCACAGGGGTGGAAGAATAAAAGTCATCAAAGAAAAAAGAAATTGCGTTAGAGAAGATTAAGCACTGTCTCTATAGAAGTTTTACTTGAGTAGCTCCATGGTTAGCTGAAAGGTAAGAGGAGGTTCATGACTCTCACTCCTGAACTAGTTTTGGCTGTGACAGAGCTTCATTGTGGAGTTACAATTCCCAGGAGTAATTTTCTCTGTACCTACAAGAAGTTCTGCATGCCACTCGCTCTAAATCCTAATGGAAGTTGTGCACAGAAATCCCCCAGAACTGAAGGTTGAATGTATCCATTCTGTTTATGGCTGGCAAAGAGTGTGGCTCTTACAAGCCTTCTCTGTAGTCTTGCTGTGGATTAACTCTACGCAGCCTATGAAGAGGCTGCCCATCTGCATTGTAGGCTGCAGGGTCTGTGCCACACACAGAGCCATTTAGAAACTAAAGGGAGAGGGATGGTAAGTGGATGGGTGGGTGGAGAACATAGCCTGGAACGAAGGGCCAGAGTTCTATAACTGACCTTGGAGTTCTCTGACATCTTGGACTGCAGAACCAGGAGATGCCAGAACATACCACATTTCTCCCCATCAGAATAGTGGGTGGTGTGGCAGCCTAAGTTTGACCTTATCCTACAATCCTCCAAAATAATTAGAGGTGAGTTATGTGTTTGTGATGCATGCAGAAAATATTTGTAGCTGTGCTGCTCTCTGGGAGTGGGGGCTGGTAGGATTTTGTGCCTGAAGTGAACTGGTGATGTTGGGGGGGAAAGGCGGAGAGGAATAGGTGAGCATTACGGACTGAGTGTGTCTGGCTTGCTAGTGGGTGTGGGGGAGTTTCTCTTCTCCATCCACCTGTACAGTACTTGGTTCCGTTGAAGTGGCTGCTTGAAGAGACTATGGAAACTGGCTCCACCACCTCTTGGAATGCTGCTTCCCTTATTGCTCAGCAGTGTGCTAGGAAAAGGTAAGGAAAACGAGCTCGGGAACTTTATTTTGATTGAGAGCTGGAAGGGACAGGGCAGAGGGCTGGAGTAGGAGAAGAGAAGGGAGTGAATTGTTTTTCCTCTTCTTCACCAGTGACTGCAGGGTTTACTTTTGCCGTCGTTCATTTTGGATTTCTCAGCTGTGGTAGGACCCACTGGTCAGCCCCTTGGTACAGACTTCTGAGGCACACCTCACCAGCTGAGAATGCCTGCACTCAGTGCTCACATACCAGGCTGATGGGCACACTTTGGAAATCTAGAGAGATGGGGTTTGTTATGGGTACACAATAGGAATACAATAGCTGCACAGAAGAGAAGTTTTCGCTACTCCTACTGCTGTCCTCTTCTCCACCCTCCCCAAGTGTAAAATGTCCACCTCCACCCCCAACCGGTTTAGCAAGAG
Organism: Trachemys scripta elegans; assembly: GCF_013100865.1. Lineage (NCBI taxonomy): Eukaryota > Metazoa > Chordata > Testudines > Emydidae > Trachemys > Trachemys scripta. Next base: position 110,822,270 of record NC_048304.1, read on the forward strand.
AAGAGATAACAAGTCATGCAAACCAAGATTAGAATTTTAAAAAATTGCATATTGAGAATGGGGACATCTATCTGCTGCCATTTTGTTTCTTTAAAAACATGAAAATAGTGGTGATTAGTGAAAAGCTTTCATTAAAATATGTGCCATACCTTTGTCTACCCAGAGGTTGCCATAGTAAATTGCCATTTATACGGGAAAACAGGACAAAATCAGAATGAAATTATAGAGCAAGTGAGCCCACAAAATAGACCAGCTCCCAGACAAATCTTTTCCCTTCAGTACCCTGTTCCTGTTGGGTGGGGGTGAGAAGGATGTTGGACTTTAGTTTCATTTTTGCTTGTGCATCTCTCAGATTTATATTAAAGTCATCTGTGCACAGGGCAATCCTATGGTCCATGCCTCTCTGTAAGAATTATTTTACTTTAAAAGAATGTGTTTAATCTTTTGTGAACCTAGGTGTCACATAGGCAATGTAAACCATGTATGAAACATTATTTTAATTAGGCCAGATCTACACTACAGAGTTAAGTTGACTAAAGTTATGCTGACGATCATAAACTGCTGTAATTACATCACTTGTGCACATTCACACAACGCTCCTTGTGTCGACAGAGTGCATCCTCAGTTAGTGCTTTAGCACCGTTAGAGAGAGCAGTGCACTGTGGGTAATTATTCCACTGTGCAAATCGCCACCTTCTCCCACTAGTAGTTCAGGGAATGGATCGCAGTGCATCATGGGTAAGGCTATGTTTATGTCGTGGAAGTCACGTAATCCATGAAATAATTCAAGATAGACGGTGGCATTCACGGAGCAGCAGGACTTACACACGGTGGACTGTCACTATTGGGCTCAGGAAACAAGCATCCAGTGGTGAGACTGGATTGGATGATGGACAATGGCTTCAGAATTTTTGGATGTGCAAAGCCACCTTCCTTGAACTGTGTGTGGAGCTCACCCCTGCCCTGTGGTGCAAGAACACCAAATTGAGAGCTGCCCTAACTGTGGAAAAGTGAGTGGAGATCACTGTGTGGAAGCTGGCAACTCCAGACTGCTACCGATCAGTCATGAATCAGTTTTGAGTTGGGAACTCCACCATGGGGATTGTGGTGATTCAAGTGTGCAGAGCCATTAATTGTCTCCTGCTACGAAGGACCCTGACTCTGGGCAATGTGCAGGAAATAGTGGCTGGCTTTGCGGCAATGTGATTCCCTAACTGCAGCGGAGCGATAGATGGCATGCATATCCCAGTTTTGGCCCCAGACCATCTTGCAACGGAGTACATCAACAGAAAGGGCTACTTCTTTATGGTATTGCAGGCTCTGGTGGATCATCGGGGTCGTTGCATTGACATCAACACGAGATGGTCAGGGAAGATGCATGACGCATGCATCTTCAGGAACGCTGGCCTGTAGAGAAATCTACATGCAGGGACTTTCTTTCCAGACCAGAAGATTCCAATAGGGAATGTGAAAATTAGGGTTATCATACGTCCTCTTTTTCCCGGACATGTCCGGCTTTTCGGCAGTCAAACCCCCGTCCGAGGGGAATTGCCAAAAAGCCGAACATGTCCAGGAAAATGGCGGCTCTGCTCCTCCCCGACTCTTCGGCTCTGTTTAAGAGCCGGGCTGCCCGAGCGCTACCGGCTTCGGGCAGCCCCCGTGCCTCCGGACCCTGCGCCGCCGGAGCCCGGGAGGGGAAGTGCCCGGCTGGGGGCGCAGGGTCCGGAGGCATAGGGGTTGCCCAAAGCCCAAGTGCTACCGGCTTCACGGTTTGCCGGGCAGCCTCCAGACCCTGCGCCCCCAGCTGGGCGCTTCCCCTCCCGGGCTCCAGCTGCGCTGGGGAAGCGCCGGCCGGGGGCGCAGGGTCTGGGGGCAAACCGTGAAGCTGGTAGCGCTCGGGCAGCCCTTTCCACGTGGCTGGGAGTGGGAGGGAGGAGGGGACGGAGTTAGGGTGGGGAAGGGGCGGAGTTGGGGCAGGGCTAGGGGTGGGGAAATGGGCGGGGCCAGGGCCCGTGGAGGGTCCTCTTTTTTTATTTATTAGATATGGTAACCCTAGTGAAAATGCCCTAGTGATCCTGGGAGACCCAACCTACCCCTTACTCCCATGGCTCATGAAACCATACACCAGAAACCTTGACAGCAGCAAGGAGTGCTTCAACAACAGGCTCAGCAGGTGCAGAATGACTGTAGAATGTGCATTTGGCAGATTAAAGGGTCACTGGCGCTGCCTTTTTGACAGGTTAGTCCTCAATGAGGAAAATATTCCAATAGTCATAGCAGCCTGCTGTGCTCTGCATAATATTTGTGAATCAGAGGGGGAAGAATGTCCCCAGAGGTGGAGCATTGTGGTGGATCGCCTGGCACCAGAGCTATTAGAGGGGCTCAAAAGGGGGCTATTCAAATCTGGGAGGCTTTGAAGCAGCATTTTGACAATGAGCCCCAGTAATGTGTCTTTCTGTAATGAATTGAGACAGGCATTGTTTACTTCCCACCTTGAATGACCCCTGTAATGATTCCTACCTGAGCGTTAATGGTAGTCTGCAACTATGCCGATTGCCACTGTGTATGAATTTCTGTTGCAACCACCCTGTTTTGGTCACAAATAAAGAATCACTATCTTTGTAAGACTAAATTTTTATTAAACAGCAATACATAGATTAACATTTCTTATAAGGGACATGACAGTGAGCTGCACTCTCTGAAGTGAGGATCTCACAGTTGTGTGTAAGTCCAGCTGTCATTATGGAAAATGTCTGAAGGGGTGGAGTGCAAGGGGTACTGCGATAGGCTGGGAAAGTGAGAGGAATGTGTGTGGGGAGCTTGGGGGGTGGGGAAGGAAGATAGTTTTGTATGGGCTGTAGGGGGAGTCGAGCAAGCAGGGATCTTTTTTTTTACCTCAGCATCTCTGTTTGGTCCTCCATGAGCTTTATTATCTGCTCCTGACCTTGTCTCCTCTCCTGGCTATCCATTTGTAGTTTCTTGTTTATTGTCTCTCTCCGTGTCTGTGCTCACTATCGGCCTGATCTGACGATTGCAACAATTCGCGAAACATGTCCTCCTTACTCCTCTTCATTCACCTCCTTATCCGATGGAAGCACTCCACCAATGTGTAGAAGCTGGCCCTCAAAGACATATCTGCAGAAACAAAAGAAACAATACACAAAGTCAGCACTGTGTGTGCATTCACAATCTTGAATCATAAAAGTTACATACACCTCTTTCTCACTTTCCCTTGGCAAGCACGCAGCATGGTCAGAGCACTAAACATGGTGAGTTCAGCCTGGGATGGAGGGGGGAGGGAGAATGCAAGACGGGACAAAGGGTCTGGATGGTTTCAGACAGGGATCAGTACAAGCATCTGGGGACACTATTCTGAATATTGGCACTGTTTTCCACAGGCGGGCACTATGAAAGCTGAAATCACACTACTGAGGGTAACCGAAGATGCAATGGTGCGTCTCCTGCATGCATGCGGCTTCACATCGGTCCGTATGCTGTTCACCGGTGCTGCTCTGGTTCCTCCAGAAGTAACTCCGATTGGCATGGCAAAGTTTCCTACAATGGGGGAAGAAACAAAGCAGCTCTGCCAAGGAACCTTTGGCAGAGGATTGCAGAGCATCTGCAGGAAAGATCTCCTAGAGATCTCTATGGAGGATTCCCCGGAGATCTCAGTCGGCATTAACAAACTTTTTTGCAGGGTCCCCACTGCATATCTGCACAGGGGAATGTGAAGCAGATGCAAACAGTACCTAGTGTTAATTTCGTTCCCTTCTCCCATGTGCACCGTATAACAAAATAAAGGACACCTCTACCTCATGTAACCATGCACTATCAAAGAAAAATGTTTACTTATCGGTGCTCCCCTCTTCTGCTTCAGGCACACCAGAGCCAGACTGCTGGTAATAGCTAGGCCCCTCTGGAGTCAAAAAGAGGTCGTGGCTCACTTCGTCACCAGACGAGCCTGTTGCCTGTCCTATATCATTCTCCACTTCAACCTCCTCATCCACCAATTCATCCTCGGGATTGACTCCACTGGCCGCTGCCTCCAGTCCCCCTGAAGTACCCATGCGGCTCTTGGCAGTGGAGGTGGGGTTGCCACTGAGGATGGCATGCAGCTCCTTGTAGAAGCGGCATGTTTTCGGTTCCGCACCAAATGATGGTTGGCCTGCCTCGCCTTCTGGTACGCCCGCCTCAGCTCCTTAATCTTACTCTGGCACCGCTGCATGTCCTTTTTGTGCCCCTTCTCCTCCGTGCCACGAGAAATCTGCTTGTACGTGTCAAGGTTCCTACGGCTGGATCGGAGCTGCGACTTCACAGTCTTGTCTCCCCACAGTCCGAACAGATCCAGCAATGCCGGTGTGCTGCATGCGGCAGCCGGCATAGTCAGCTGGGAAGATACGATGTGAGCTCTCCACGCTGAGCAAACAGGAAGTGGAATTTCAAAAATTTCTGGAGCTTTATAGGGGGAGGGGTGCGTGCCTGTGTACCTGGCTGCAGGGCAGCGGAGTAGAAACTGCTTATCAGAGCGGTCATGATGGGCATTGTGGGATACCTCCTGGCAGCCATTTTGGGTGCCATAAGCCAGCGCAGTGTCTACACTGACACTGTGTTGCTCTCCCTTTGTCGCAAAAAGCTCTTTGCCGCTCATCAAGGTGGTTTTATTACGTCGGCGCAGCAGGAGAGTTAAATCAGCGGAAGGAGCATTGTGGTGTGTATATCTCCAATGTTTTGTTGACGCAACCTGACTTTTGTTGGCAAAACTGTGTAGTGTAGACAAGGCCTTAGACCCACCGTGCCGCCAACTCTGAACTGTGAAGTTCTTGAGTTGCCTTGGGTATAAAATGATTAAGCCATCACCATGTACAAGCTTACCATGTTCAAGTCTTGAGGCATTCCGGGGGTTCCCTGTTTTGCTTAATCATACTGCTGTGAATATCTGACGGCTCTGTAATCTCATTTTCTCTATGGGTATGTCTATACTTGTGGTGGCGTGGAGAATACAGGTACTGCTCTCCCAGCTAGCATGGGTATAAGTTGCAGTGTACACTTGAGGCACAGCTTAGGTGAGGAGAGGAGAGTGCCCTGCATGCTGGAACCCCCAGGGTTATATCCTACACTGGCTCTCTACACTCACTGCTGGAGCCTTTCTCTGCCGCAATGAAAGGCTCCAGCTGTGGAGAAAGGCTTTGATAGGTGGGCGGTAGTGGGGAAGGGCTCTGGGAGCGGGGAGTTGCTGGAGCCTTTCCCCACTGACTTCCCCCTACCAGAACCTTTCACTGTGGCATGTAGCTACACATGGTGTGCCTGTACTTTACACGCCACCATAAAGTGTAGACTTAACCTTTCATGCCCAGTGGCGAGACTACAAAAGACTCCTACACACACAGCAGAACTCTTGTTTCTTAGAATGAATAAGGTTCCTGGGCTTGATACTTCACTCCAGGTACCAGTGGAGTCCCATCATAGTAAAACCAGTGTTAGAGAGTGGAGAATCAGTGCCTTTAACTTGCCTTTGTGATCACCAAGATATGCATTGTCTTAGGCTGTCTTTTGTGAAAGTAAACTATTCCAAACCAAATCTTCATTCCCATGTTCACCTGACACACTGGAGCCTACATCTGCTTTTACATGGGTGTAAATCAGAAGTAGCCCCACTGAAGTCAGTGGAGATACATTAGTTATTAGTGAGGCCTGCCCACTAAGTCTAGCTGCTGGTTCTAGTGGCTTTAATAATTGATTTTATTTTAATAAAGGTAAGTACAGTTGATTTAAAAAAAATATTGAAAAAATTTTCAGTGGAAATTGGCTTTGACATTTTTGTTGCTAATTTTTGGCTTTTCCATGGAAAAATGATATGATTTTGGTTTTCAGCAACCAATAATTCTATTTTTTAACCAAAAACATTCACTCTTTGAGGTTTTTTTTCCAATTAAAAGCCCCAAAAATTGTCAAAGAAAAATTTCAACAAATAGGGGGAAACGGGGATTGTTTTTGACAATTTTTCACAAGAAAAAAAATCCCAACCAGCTCGCCGGTTGAATTGTTTTTCCATTTGGTAAATTAGATCAATCTATCTAGGTATTTAAATGGTCCTCATCACCATCTCACTGTTCTTCCAATTGCATCTGTCTGAGCTTTAAAAATAAACACTCCAGCTATTTAGAAAATCCTTTATATATGAGACTGGATGGCGAAATATGGGATGGGACTAGAGCTGGGTGAATTGGGGGGGGAGGGGCAAACAGTTTAGCCTGGTGATTAAAGCACTCATCTGGGAAGTAGGAGATGTGGATTCAAATCCCTCCTCTAATTTAGGCAGAGAGAAGATTTAATCCACATCTCCTATCTCCCAGGTGAGTGCCTGGCCCTAAAGTATTTATACAAAGTGGAGCAGCTTTAACAGAAGAGATTGAGAACAGCTGACCTCAGAATAGCTTAGCCTATAACCTGCTGGTTAGACCATTTACCTAAGAGGAGGGGGATCTGAATTCAAGTCCTGCTCCAGAGTTGGGATTCAAACACAGGACTCCCACCATCCAGACAAGCGCCATCATCCCTGGGATAAAGCTTACAAAAGAGGAAAATGTGCCTGAAATAAAATTTTCCAATTTGCTGACAGATTCCAAACATTTGAGGGGACTGAACCAAATATTTCCCCAGATTTTGTCTGTTTGCTGGCTGAACTGAAAATGTAATTATTCACTCAGCTTTAGATGGGATTCAAAGCCTTTCAGCTCTATATCCCTTGTGGAAATCTAGCTCAGGTTGGCAGTGATGAAAAATCATTATGGGAGACCATTTGGTGGGTCACAAGAGAGAGGCTGGTCTTGTCACTGGCCAGTTCTTAGCAAGCAGGCCACATTGCAAGAACAACTACCATGATGAGGATTACTTAACAAAGTACTAATGGTCTCCTGGAGTGCAGAGTAGCTTGGCAGTATGAAGAGAGAATAATAAGAGGCTCTTGCCCAGAGGATCTTGCATCTAGGGTCGGATATGACATGACATGAAGCAGGGAGAGGTCATCTCTGCTAACAGCAGGGGTCTCAAACACGCGGCCCGCGGAGCTCTTCCCTGCGGCCCGCCAAGCTCCCCGCGCCCCCCCCCAGTTACTTCCTGTCACCGCCAAACTCCCCTCACCCCCGCCCCGAGTTATTTTATGTGGCAGCTAAGCTCCCCGTGCGCTGCTCCACAATGTTTGGGGCCGGGTCTCTCCCTTGGCCCCGCCTGCCGCCCCCACGCACCTCCTCCGAATGTCCCCCAGCCTCACTTGCTGCCCCCTCACCGCCCGGAGCCTGCAGCTCATGGTCTGCTCTGCCGGCTTCCCGCATCACTTGCTGCCGCAGGGTCCTAGTGCCCCCCTCCACTAAAGTCAGGGCAGGCTGCCCTTCCCCTGCCCTAGTCCTGAGCCTCTCCAATGCCCCAAGCCTCTCCAAAGCCCCAAACCCCTCATCCCCAACCCCACAGCCCTCACCCCTGCACCCCCTCCTATCCCAAAACTCCATCCCAGAGCCTGCACCCCCACTCCCTGCCCCAGCCCGGAGCCTGCACCCAGCACCCAAACTCTATCCCAGAGTCTGCACCCGCGACCCCTTCCCCATCCAAACTCCCTCCCAGAGCCTTAGGTAGGTGGGGGCGGATTTGGGGGGCAGGTTTTGGGGACCACCAAAATTTCTACAAACCTGCCACCCCTGGAAGAGGCAGAGCAGGGGTGGAGTGGTGGTGCAGCCCAGTGCAGTGAGGGGGGCTTTACTGAGTGTATATATATTATTAAAACCGCTTGGAGGAAGAAGTGGAGAAGAGACGGGGTCTCATGGAAGGGGTGGAGTGTGGGCGGGGCCACAGGCAGCGAGGGGGGGGTGTCAGTGATGCGGCCCTCGGGCCAATGTACTAGTCCTCATGTGGCCCTCGTGGTCATTTGAGTTTGCAACCCCTGGCCAAGAGGGAGGGAAGAGATCTGTACAACGGGCACTAATTGGTAGTACTGGTGTTGGCAGTCTCAGATGAAAGGCCTAGGATGGACAAATAAGGAGATGGATCTCCTGCTTCTTAGATGGTGGGAATGGTTCCTCCAAGTCAGCTTGAAGATATGCTGGTGGGGCATTGTGTGCTGAGGAATCTTGTGCTGTAGGCAAGATGCCTCCAGGGATGTCAGACTAGCATTTTTGTCATGAGCACTAAGTTCACTTACATCAAAACAGAACTAATTGAAGCAGTAATGAAAAATAACCTCTGAATGGATCCCCTCTCCACTCCCCCAGCAAATGTACACCATCAAAACACTCTGACAGAGATTTCAGCTTGGCCTAATTTCATAAAACATCAAATATTCATGTAGCAGTTTTTCCTCCTCCTCCTACTGTGGTGGCAGCTGACACCGATCACTGAAAGCCTATGACAGAGATGATAATTGTCCTTGTTGAATCATGTTTCTATTTCAACATCCCGTATAGCGGCATCTTTTCACACCTTTACAGATCTACACATTACGCCCATTATTCATGTTCAGCAGCTTTCAGCTTTTGAAGTTCCAGCGTCTCACAATAAGCAAGTGCGCGTGTGTGTTTTTAAACACAGCGCATATCCCCTTGGAGCCAGCTCGTGGCTCATACTCTTGACAATTTTGACAGAATATGCATTAACACATCCCGGCACCTTTTGTACAGCTGACAAGTGTGGTAATTTTGAAGAGTTATAAATAAATAAAAATCAGGTGTCATATTAATGACCCTCTGCTCTCTTGTTAGCATTGGTCCTCCTCATTATACAGAATCATTGGGCGCCTGCAAAATTTGATAAACTGCAGCACTTCACACATCTGCAACTGGCTAACTTGATTACTGTCGTCTAATTCTGCTTGATATCAATCAGCTCTGTACACAATAAGATTAATTAATACCATCACTTTGTCAGTTATATAATAGGAAGGCACAGATTCTGAATGACAGATGCAAATTTGTGGAGGGTGGTAGCCAACGTATAAGTCTGCTAATGCTTCTCCCCAGGGAAAGAAGTTCTACAAAAGGTAAGTTGATCTGAGACTCAAAGCCCATTCATGATTTGAGATTCTCACCCACATCTGGTCTCTGCTAAATTCCAGTGGACAGACTCTACTGTGTGATTATCTGTGATAATTCCCGTATTCTTTCAGCCAACATTCAAAGATTAGATTAGTCCAGGCAGGTAAACTCCATGTGATAATAAGTTATGTAATGATCAGCACTTGGAATAGCTGCCCCAATATTTTTGTTTTCAAGAGACAGTCTGATCTAGTGGTGTTCCCCAAGGGTCAGTCCTAGGACCAATCTTATTCAACTTATTCATAAATGATCTGGAGAAAGGGGTAAACAGTGAAGTGGCAAAGTTTGCAGACCATACTAAACTGCTCAAGATAGTTAAGACCAAAGCAGACTGTGAAGAACTTCAGAAAGATCTCACAAAACTAAGTGATTGGGCAACAAAATGGCAAATGAAATTTAATGTGGATAAATGTAAAGTAATACACATTGGAAAAAATAATCCCAACTATTCATACAATATGATAGGGGCTAATTTAGCTACAACTAATCAGGAAAGAGATCTTGGGGTCATCGTAGATAGGTCTCTGAAGATGTCCACGCAGTGTGCAGCAGCAGTCAAAAAGCAAACAGGATGTTAGGAATCATTAAAAAAGGGATAGAGAATAAGACAGAAAATATCTTATTGCCCTTATATAAATCCGTGATATGCCCACATCTTGAATACTGGATACAGATGTGGTCTCCTTATCTCAATAAAGATATACTGGCATTAGAAAAGGTTCAGAGAAGGGCAAAATGATTAGCGGTTTGGAACAGGTCCCATATGAGGAGAGATTAAAGAGGACTTTCAGCTTGGAAAAGAGGAGACTAAGGGGAGATATGATAGAGGTATATAAAATCATGAGTGGTGTGGAGAAAGTGAATAAGGAAAAGTTATTTACTTGTTCCCATAATATAAGAACTAGGGGCCACCAAATGAAATTAATGGGCAGCAGGTTTAAAACAAATGAAAGGAAGTTCTTCTTCACACAGCGCACAGTCAACCTGTGGAACTCCTTGCCTGAGGAGGTTGTGAAAGCTAGGCCTATAACAGGGTTTAAAAGAGAACTAGATAAATTCATGGAGGTTACTCCATTAATGGCTATTAGCCAGTATGGGTGAGGAATGGTGTCTCTGTTTGTCAGAGATTGGAGATGGATGGCAGGAGAGAGATCACTCGATCATTAGCTGTTAGGTTCACTCCCTCTGGGGCACCTGGCATTGGCCACTGTTGGCAGACAGGATACTGGGCTGCATGGACCTTTGGTCTGACCCAGTATGGCCGTTCTTATGTTCTTATCTATACAGTTGGGGCCTGATTATATTATTGTATAATAATTTACACCAATGCACAAGTACTACCAGAGCAGAATGGCAATGATGTACCGCCACTTTGCACTAGTGTAAATGTCTACTTGGAATGAGGAACTTCCCACTGATGACAAGACAGTGGAGTAGACTGCTATTCCAGCTGTACAGTCCTCAATCCCACCCTGGCATAGGGGCAATGTTGGGTGCATATTGGGGACATGGCAGAACAAAGTGCCATTGTGCTGATTCTCCATTGGCATAAAGTCCCTTATGGACCTTATACCTGAGGAATAAGCTAGAGCAACCACTCAGCTGCTCTAACTAGGAGTGGGTCTGGGCCAGCTCTGAAACGGAGCTATAACAAGTTTCCTAATGACCCCACCCTTCCCCTGTATTGAGCAGAATTTCACACACTAACTCAAAGGTAAAGGTTGTCTTCACAAAGCAGGCTCCAGGGAAGTAGAGCCAACCTTCCCATTGACACCCATTCTTCTGCAGCCTTCCCAACAGATTTTTGTCTTTCTGGGCCTGATTCTCTTCTGCCCTGCACCAGGAGTGTAGTAATTTACACCAGTGCAAAGGGGCATAAGGTGCCACCAGCAGTGTGAGTGAGTGGAGATTTCTGACTTGATTTGATAGCATTTTACACCCATTTTGCCCTGGTGTAATGAACTGACTACACACGGTGCAAGGCAGGGGAGAATCAGGTCTTTGAGGGTGGTTTTTAAATGTGTGAACACATGCAGTTTTCTATAAACAAGCAAAGGAAAAAATGTGTGCCTTTATCTGTGATTAAAATGCTATGTACATTTATATGGAAATTAGATGCGGCCACACAGTTGTTGCCAAGTTGCCAATGCGCCTCTTCATTCTGCATATGTTGTAGACCACTGAGCTAGGTTAATTAGGGTGTGCTCTTGGAACTTGATTCAGATTCACTTTAAAAAAAAAAAAGTGGCGAGACTTCCAAGCAACCGGGAACTGAGTTTTTGGGTGAGTATTGGAAAATAGGCAGGTTTAAAGCTGTTTTATATCACTAGGTTTTCATTAGAGATGAGCTCGAATGAGAACCCTGGTGTGATGTGGCAGGTCAAGTGCCATGAGTACTGACAAATTCATTGCTGGCAACCAGTCTGTTTCATCTGTGTCTTAGTATGGTTAAGACGGGTATTGGACTTATACCAATGTGTTTAGACTTTATGAAATGCTTGTAAGATGCTGCATGCATCAATCTCACTTGTAATATCTTTATCATATGCTATAAGGTAATATTTAAATTTTTTGCTTTGTAAATGTAAAAAACGTTTGCTCTGTGTAAGGAATAAGGCCCTAGGCTGCCTGACAGACTGCCCTGCCTGAGGAAGCTTGCAGGCTGGTCCTGAAACTTAGCAGCAGCAATTGCTTGCTGGCTACTCAGAGCACATGCCCATGGACTCCGTACGCTTGTCTCTCCAAGCCCTGCTCCTGCTTTGCTACTCCATTGCTCCAGATCCTGGCCTGCATCAGCCTTGTTCCCATCCTGTTCCAGCCTTGATCCTTCCTCAGAACCAGCCCTGCTCCTGCCTTCCCTGACTCTTGGTAATCTGGTTCTGACTCCTCACTCTGCATCTGCCTCAACCCTTGGTTCTGGCATTGGACTCTGACCTGTCTTGACCTTTCGCTCTGGCATTTGGACTCTGACCACTAGGCCTGACTGGCTATGACCTGGTCCTATGACTGACACTCTGAAACTGTGAAGCCAGTTAGGAGGGATCGCCTCCTGCCTATCAAGAAGGCCTATCAAAACTACAATACAAAGACTTTAATTGCCCCCTTTACACCCACAAAGAGGTTACATGCAAAAAGGCTTGTCCCATCAGCTCGAATTATGGAAGAAGGAAATAAAAATAGTTGACGAAAATTTTTCTGTGCGGTGGTATTGTAACCATGTCGGTCCTCACCCATCTTGTCTCTCTACGAAATTTTTTCATCTTTTGCTGTTTGGAGTCTCACAGGGCCGGAGCTACAAACGGAAGCAGAGCTCCCCAGGGTCAACCTGGGGCTAGCCAAAAAGATGTTCAGAGCTGTCATAGTACTGCAGCTTTGTCACCTTTTGAAACCATAGACTGTAACTCATTTGTGTATATGTGCATGCCTGGTTTAACCATGTAATAACACTCTAATTTCTTTTCTTAGCTGGTAAATCCTTCGATAGTTTACTATAGGATTGGCTACAAGAGTTGTCTTTGGTGTGAGATCTAAGGTACAAATTGAACTGGGGTAAGTGTAAGTGACTGGTGTCTTGGGTCAGGGAGCAACCTGAATATTTATCGCTAAGTCCAGCTTGGGTGGCAAGATAGACTGGAATGCCCAAGTGGACTGTCTGTGACTCGATGGTAAGACTGTTATAGTGCTTAGGAGTTCACACTTGTTGCTGGGTTGGTGAAATCTAACTATGGAGCATACAAGCAGTTTGGGGTCTCTGCCCTGCTTCTTGACTGTCTGCCCTGACATTGGAGCTCACAGTTGTGTGGCACTCCAGACAGCATGACACCAGGATCCAACACTTCTGCATGAATTTTTGAAAAGTTTTAGATCCAGATCTGAACATTGTGGCTCAGATCCATCTCTAGATTTTGAGCTCTAGGATTAATGCTGAGCACAGCTAGAACTTTGAACTTCCATCAGGGGAACAGTCATGGTCTGATTGGACAGTACTCTCCATCAACTAGCCCCAAATCCTGAAGTCCTCACTCATTATTAATTATTTAGAGTGCAGTAGTGCCCAAAATGGGATAGTCCTTTTATAAATAGAGGGAAGAGACAGTCCCTGCCCCGAAGAATGTACAATCTCAGGCCCCGATCCTGCAAGCCACTCCATGTGGGTGGACTCTTCTGCTTTCTTGGAGATCCATTGAAATCACATGTGCAGGGGTCATTTTACCTTGAGCAGCTTGTAGGATTGAGTCCTTCATTCTTGCTCAGGCAAAACTCTTATTGAAGTCAATGGGAGTTTTGCCTTAGTAATGGTGTTAGGGATTGGCCCATTTTTATATAATTTAAAAAACCACTTAAAATCCCTGGGCTGGATTCTGATAGTGTGCATGAAGCTGAGAAACACTTTGCTTCTAGTGAAGTCAGGGCCGGTGCTACCATTTAGGCAAACTAGGCGGTTGCCTAGGGCGCCAAGATTTGGGGGCACCAAAAAGTGGTGCCCCCAATTTTTTTTTTTTTTTACAGCGTTCCTACGCCCCTTCCCCGAGCGCGCGGTCGCTGCTCCACTTCTCCTGCCTCCCAGGCTTGCGGTGCCAATCAGCTGTTTGGCGCCGCAAGCCTGGGAGGAGAATTAGAGTGGGGGCTGCGTGCTCGGGGAGGAGGCGGAGTAGAGGTGAGCTGGGGTGAGGAGCTGCCACACGGCTCCCTGGGGTGGGAGCTGCCACAGGGCTGGGGGGGGCGCCTCAGGGTGGGAGGGGGGCGGGAAGCTGCCGCAGGGCTGCGGCGCAAGGTGGAAGTTTTGCCTAGGGCGCAAAACTTCCTTGCACCGGCCCTGAGTGAAGTCCATGGGACCAGTTGTAGAGTAGGATGCTATTCAGTATCAGTAAGGCTACCAGAATCTGACCTTCTGGGTAATCATTCTACATTTTTCTGGGTAATCAGCTGTTGTAGTAGATGTCTCTGCTGGATTGAACAAGCCAATGGCTTAACTCAAATGTTCTTTTTTGTTTGTTTGCTTTGCTTGACAGAGCCTGAGTCTTCGCACCAACTTGCCAAAGAAATGGTATGCCCTTCCTAGCACCTACTAATGTGTTTTGCTACATTAAATCTCATTGACATGAAGACTGTAATAGGAAAAAAAATGTCCTGGAAAGAAAGTAAGTTTAAACGCTTCTGGACGATGTTGCTCTTTGCTCATATGCAAATATAAGACGTGTTTTTTAACGTTATTCAATAGAATCCTTTCAGATAAGGAGTTTTTAACATTCATAATTCTAATTTGTAGGGTCAGTTTTAGTTGCAGAAGAATCCCCGGACATAAGCTGAAATGTCATTACATGTACTGAATCAGAGGTTTGTGGCTACAGGTCTGAACTATGAGTCAGGACAGCTGGGTTCTGCTCCTGGCGCTTTTACTGACTCATATGATTGCATATACATTTTCTGTGCCTCGGTTTCCCACCTGTAAAAACTGAGTTAATGCTTACACACAATGCTTGGAAATCCACAGATAAAAACCACCAAGTACTATAAAGACTTTACTCGCTTGTTCCCATAAGAAACAGGGTGCTGCAAAACCGCTAGTAAAATACATGATGTGTCATGCACAGCTCCTGTTCCATTCGCTTAATATACAGTACATACATCATTACCATGACAGGTGTGCTATTATTGACTAACAGAGCACTGCCTTCAATATATCACATACACATGAGAGCGTGGTATTATGAAGTCATTAATATAACATGATGATCCCTGGCATTGTTTAGCACATTTGTTTTAGAATTGCTTTGATGGCATAGCCTATTGTTGATACTGCCATACTGTGTAATTCATGGTGTCCTCCTCCTGAACATTTACTACATTTAAGGGAAATGAATGGTGATAAACTGGAGAAATATATTTAACCTGAACTGTTAAGTCATCGTTCATTCACTGTTTCAGCTGTCACTAGCCAAACAGATACTTGCTAATGACGTCTGCTTTTAAAGTACAGTTTGATATTCCTTAAATCCATCAGAGACAGTGATTCAGGCAGTCATGCTGACATTTCCTATAGCAGTAAAAGGGACGGGAGGGGGAGGAATGAGCTTTTAAAGATCACATAGGAGTAGGGTGACCAGATAGCAACTATGAAAAAACAGGACGGGGTGGGGGGCAATAGGCGCCTATATAAGAAAAAGTTCCCAAAACAGGACTGTCCCTTTAAAAACGGGACATCTGGTCACCCTACACAGGAGAATGCAAGCATCAGCAGCAGTTCACTTGCAAAGTCTGCTACTCTGCTCCCCTGAAACTGTGCTTTGAGGGTGGGGCCATTGACGATTGCTTAGGGGTGGGATTTTAGTCCGTGCTTATCCATGGAATGCAATGGGGCTTTCTGTGACAGTTCTTGGGGTACCCAGGACTGTGAGTCATCTTGTTACCCCTGCCTCCAGCTAGAGAGAGTCATTACTGCGTTGGGCCAGACTTGAACAGGGGACCTAGGGGGAAAGACTTCACCAATTTTTTTGTCCATTCAGTTCCACAATATTTATTTTTATTTCACAGTGTTCTTGTATTGGTAGTTTTCTTATAGCATTATTCAGTACTAATCTTACCTACCTTGCTTTCACTCAAAAGATTCCTGCTACAAACCAGCCATTCCTGCATTAGAGCTCTGTTCAAAGTAATCACAGACTTACTGCTGATATAGGAGGTCAAAGTGTCACTCTGTTGCTGCTTTGAACAGAAGACAAAAAGACTATGTACCTGACAATGGGAAAAGCAGGAAGGGGATGAGGAATTTATCTCCGTGACATGAGTGGTGGATTGATGAAGGGGACCTTTTGTAAAGGACAGAGGGGAGAAAGCTATGAATCAATATTTCTCTGTTCCTTCTGCTACTGTTTATTTAACGCCATTTGTTTTTCTGACATATTTCCCATGTGGTTGGAAATGTTGTTTCCTTTGATAATATCAGCAATTGATGTGTTACGTTTGTTGAACAGCTAGGCAAAACCCTGGCAATGACATGTCACTTTGATTCGTCTGCTGTTCAGGGCTCCCCCCCCCCAAACGTGAGTGTTCACTTTCATCTTCCAACTGTAGCAATATTGTATATTGTATTCTGAGCTCCATTGTGCAATGATGCTATATTCCTGGGAAGAATGGACTGGCAGATAGAGAATGACTGAGGGTATAAACACTATTTTCATTGCATCAGAGCTTTGACATTTCACTTAATACAAAGCTTCT
Source organism: Trachemys scripta elegans (assembly GCF_013100865.1). NCBI lineage: Eukaryota > Metazoa > Chordata > Testudines > Emydidae > Trachemys > Trachemys scripta. The sequence continues at coordinate 110,838,571 of NC_048304.1, forward strand.
TTTAATGACTGTCTTTAAAATCTAGCAGGTATGTTGCTGGTACTCAGTGCAAACAGTGGTAGGAAAGTGGGAGCATCAGTAGTTATGTGTTGCTTTAAGCAGCAACAAAGTGTCATCATCATAATCCTGAGTTGTATTCCACAACACAATGGAAGTAATATGATGAAATGATTAATACATACAGACTGAGATTTTCTAAACCTCCTAGGTGATTTGGATGCCTGACTCCCATAAAGCTAATGGAAACTAGGTGTCAAAATCTGAGTTTTAAAAAAGCAATGGGAACAAAGTCATCTTTGCCACAAAAGAGGTGTAACTTCAATGCCATCCATAGAGTTCAACTTGCTGTTGCCAGTGCTGAATTTAGCTCAGTTTTTTATTTACTGTCACAGGATTCACTGCTAGGGCATCTCCTTGTGGCCACATCTGGGGATTAGCTTTCTCATGATGTAGTGTCCCTTCCTTTGGTTGCTCGTGCCATGGTGTCCATATGCATCCGAAGAAGTGGGCTGTAGTCCACGAAAGCTTATGCTCTAATAAATTTGTTAGTCTCTAAGGTGCCACAAGTACTCCTGTTCTTTTTGCGGATACAGACTAACACGGCTGCTACTCTGGAATCTCTGGACCAGGGATGACTTCTTGGTGGCTTGGCCCTCCAGTGAGGTCAGTATAGATTTTCAAATGGGGAAAACTATACTGAGGTGGAGAATCCATATTGTACTTCCCTTGGAAGTTTGTTTCCCTGGTTAAGCACCATTCCTGTAAATAAATAAATAAATAAAAAAATTGTGCCTTATTTCTAACTTGTACCTTTTTTCCATTAATTGACAATTCATTGACTGCAGTGGAATTACACCAGAGGCTGATTTAGCCCAATATTGTTTAAATAAATAATAGAAAGCAGGAATGAGGGGGGCAAGTAGTAGAGTGAAGTTTTGGAAATATATAGAAATTACATATATTGGTAATAATGGAAATAATATAGGGTTTTAAAATGTGAGCTTTGAAAATATAGTTTAACTAGACCTATTCACTTGATGATCATCTACATAGGTATAAAGTACCAGCCATCATGGCCTTTTCTTGTGGGAGTTGTGGTTTATTGGTTAGTTCAGAACTGGATTCTGAAGTGTGTTTGAAGAGTAAGAAGGGAGGATAAAGTTCCTTTTCAGTATATTTTCTGAAAAGATATAATATTAATCCTAAAAAGACAACACATGCAGTAATAATTTTAATGACTATATGTCTATTTCTGTGAAAATGTATCCCAGTGTCACACTCTCTCTCTCTCAAATGTGTAATTGTGGCTGGAAAAAGCAATTATAACTATTTTTTCAAGATACAACACAAGAAAAGCTTTCCAAAAATTTAGTGTAGAAATCTTTTATTCCTGGTTTTGTAACGTCAAAACAGAACTATTTGTGTGGCATAAATCTTTTTTTTTTTTTGGGGTGGGAGGGAACATTTCCCTTGTGCGTCTCGTTTTCAGTGACCCAGAAATATGTACTTGTAGCCTCACCCTTAGTTACTTTAATATCCTTTTTTTTTTTTTTTTTTTAATGTTCAAAAGTGGAAACAACAGGAGATCTACTCAATACTTTGTCAAGTCTGAATCAGTATCAGAAGAGGAGTGGGTTCTCTTCTTTGTGAAAATGGTCTCCCATAGTTATTCCTATCCAGCAGCTGCCTCAAAAGAGGACCCTTTAAATGTAATTCTCTCTTTTCATGAGGTGCTTCTGAATACATCCTATACCCTCCCTAGTTGGATACCAGCCTCTTAAAGGGAATTCTTTTCTTTTCAAAATGAAGCTGGTTGGATTGCAACCAGGAGTAACAGGAGTAGCAGCAGCTGCTGCAGATATTCATTATTTCCTCAATTTGAAGGATGCTAAAATAAGTTGATAAAAATGTAACTTATTGCCATTTACTTAGGCTTGGTGCCCACTGCTCCATTTCCCAGTGGAATCGTTAATCTGGTGCTCAGGTGTGTTAAGTCTGTGGTAATAGAAATATACCACATTCCATATTAATACTATCCACTGCCACTCTATTTGTCTGTTTTGTCTATCTCTTATTTCCTGTCTGGTACCTACCTGTACAGTAAGCTCCAGAGGGCTGGGACTCTCTGCTTGGTTCCTTGTCCAGTAGTGACTAGAGTAGTGGGGGTCGTGAACCTTGGTTCAGGTTCCTACGTGCTACTCTAATGCAAATAATCAAGAAGACTGTTATTTACTTTCCATCTATTCTCATGCCGACAATACTAAACTAAATGCGAGTTTGGAAAAATAGAGTCAGATTCATCATGACAATGAGATTACCAGGCAAATGGCTGAGAGTCTGTGACCAAGGAGGGGCTTGTTCAGGTCAGCTTGGGAGCAGTTTTGGTTGGCTCAACTTTACTGCATTGTGTAGAAAAAGATTTCTTGCTTTGGATGCATTGGTATCATTTAATCTAATGAGCTTTTGTAGAGAGCAGTGTATTTTAGTAGACTGAGGTGGTATATACTCTGAGAACCAGGGGTGGTTGGAAAATGGGGGAAATTTTAAAAAATGTTGTTTTCTCTTCCCCTTCCCTCCCCCCATTTTTGGTCAAAATTTGAAACTTAATTTGAAAAAAAAAATGCCGAATTTTGAAATAAAAAAACTTCAAATCAGTTTTAGTGGAAGCCAGGGTTTGAACCCTGGTTCTGACATCAAACTCCATGTGTGGCTTTAAGCGAGCTACCCGTCTGCCTTTGTTTCAACTACCTCTGAAAGGAGAATAGTAAAACTTAGTTCACAGTAGTGTGATAAGGGGTAGTGCTTTGAAAAGTGCTAACTGTTATGGTAGAAGGCCCCAGTTCAACAAAGCATTTAAGACCAGGATTAACTGTAAGCATGGGAGTAGTCTCATTGAAGTTGCCCCGTGGACAAATCTGGCTCATTATATGGGTGGCCAAGGTATTTGGAGGACCTGAGTCTCAAATCTGAGCCATATTTGGACAGGTGAATGCAGTGGACACAATGGGTGTTCTAGTCTGTGCAGAGAATAGGTGGGGTAGACTGGGTTCTCTGTGATACAGTGGATAGGAGAGTATTGTAACTGTTGATACTATGTGAGGCGTGATCTCTGGCCCATATCAGAAAGGTGAACTGTGGAAGATTGGCTTCAGATGCAAATACTGTACAGTCTCTCTGGATTGTATAAACTGTAGATATTCCACATTTAAAAGAGATCAGAATCTGACTCATTTACTTTATTCTTCAGGTCTATTCTTTACATATTTTGCTTATACAAATAATCCAAAAGAAACCTAGAGTCACTTTTGTATTTGAAACCATTCCAGCTGGCTGCATAAAGGCTGCTTTTATTAAGTAAATACTTTATTAATAGTGTTTGGTTGAATTCTGTGAAACAAATTAAACCCACAATAGTGATTTTTGCAGAGCAGTTAACTTATTTTATAAAGCAGCGTGTAGAAGTTCATTTACACAGTATGATACTTCACATTTCACCTCTGTGAAGAACACTTTAAGAAAGCCACATTAAAGATAATTAGATTTAATTTAGATTTCCTGCTACTACAGTAACTAGCCTGTAAGGTGTTTTTTTTTTTTTGTTTTTTTTTTTTTTTTGATACACTACATCAGTTGCAGCAGTTTTCATGAAAAATCATTATACATCTTACGCCAAACAGGTAATAATATTTTATTTTTACTGCATTTTTCCAGGTGCCCAGTTGTTCAAAGTAAATAGGGTCTTGGTGTCAGAATAAGTTTTCTTTTGTTGCCCTTACATTGTTTGCCATTTACTCTATTATTCTGCAGCACCTTAATCCCAATCTTATATTTTCAGTGATACTAACCGTGGTCCTTTTCTTGAGCCACATCCTCAGGTGGTGTAAATGATTTTCAGTGAAGCACCAGTGAAATCAGACTAACACGGCTGTTACTCTGAAAAGTGAAATCAGTGGCTCTCCACTACCGTACCCCAGCTAAGAAGCTTCTTGAGTCTTCAGTGCTTTGCCTTCCAGAAGGTTAACACTATTGATGCTCTGTAATTCAGCCAGCAAAGGTTGCTTTAGAAGAGTGCTGGTTTGCATAGTCCCATTAAAATAAATTTGTTCTCAAACCGAAAACCACAAACTTCCACCATATATATGCAAAATGGGTTATTTCTGCCAATTGAATTGTGCTCTGATATCAGATGAGACTTCTATAAAGCCAAGGTGATAGGATCCTAAATAAGAAACCAAATCCGTGATGGTGAATGATTCTTGGAGCCCAGCATGTGGCAGGGATGGGGAGAAATTCCAATTGTCCTACAGCATATTTTGCTAACGCTGAATTGATTGATCAAACTATTGGTTACTAGTTTTAGCACTACAAGTCAAATTACTTGATGTCAAGTTGAATGACATCTGGCCCTAAAGTGTAACTTACTTTTTGTCATTTATGCTCTTTGTTGACATTTTGCATTTGTTAATCTTGGAAAATGAACTAGATTAGTCAATTTCACTCTCTTGCTCTCAGAAATTAGCACAGTACTGTAGTTTCAGCTCTGTGGCAGAAGTGTTTTAAATGGGGGAGGAGGGTAACTGTTTTCAATGTGATAAAAATGAGGGTTTTTTTCATATTGGGTTTTGTAATCTCTTCTGCCCCACCCACCCCAACCCAGAAGCATCTGAAAAATTTTAGGCTTAAACTCCTTGACATTAAATAAACCCTATTTACTAGACTCCAAAATACTATTGGAGTTAGTTGTATTGTAAATCCTTTCAGAATTTTTTTCTTTATATAACTTTAATTGTTTTTGCATCCAAAGCCCTTTTTATATTTTAATTGTTAGATTCAAAGGAAAAAAAAACCCTGAATCTACAAAATAAAGAACCAAAATCCGAGAATCTGCCAGCACTTTACCACTATGAAAGAAAATCTAACCTAATTTATTCCATGATTAAACTTTATTTTACCAGAACCAAAGTTGTTAGTTAAGTGCTCATACAAATCCTTCAAATAAGTGAGGAAAAAAATGAAAAACATAAAGATACAAGAAAAAAAACAAAAAACAAAAAACAGTGTTCCTGAGAAGGCTAGGGTTTCCTTTTTGCTTTTAGTCAAGAAGGACTTGAATGATAAATGGTGTGCTTTTAGAAAGCTTACAATAGACTGGACACACAAATGAAGGTTTAGTAATGGCGAGGGAGATTACCAAGAGATAATGGAGCAAGTCAAATTAGAAAACATGATGAAACAGCAGAAAATTTACATACTGTTTTGGTTGTCCCCCTTGGCAAAAATAAGACCACAGACATTATTATGTTTGTAGCATTATTATACAGTAAAAAACTGTTCCTAGTTTCCGGCTGCTAATGAACTACAGAGCAGTAGCCAACCCAGCAATCACTCTAGTGAAATAGGTTTATGTTTCATGTTAGGCCATAAAAAACAAGGTCACTTGGAATTTTGAAATATCATCTGTGGTACATTACCACATAAAACCTGCCAGGCTCTCATAAAGAATCTAAATTTGTGATGGGAGCAAAAATGATATATATATAGGCTGGCCTAAATGAAAACACATTGGTGCCAATTCAGTTCCTCTGGATCACAGGTGGTGCATATAATGCAGTGAAATCAAGCCAACTCATTTTGATCAGGCAGGAGTGGACCTAAGCCAAGCTTCTGACAGGCAGCTAGCCTTTCAGAGTGGAAATCTGAATGAGAAACCTACAGCAGACTTGGTTTAAAGCTCCTGATTTAAATAAAGTGTGTATGCAAGTTGCATAATGTAACCATTTTCATTTTGTATAAAGATGTTTCATTTCAGTTGTGAAACATAATGGCCCCCTGGTGGCAATGATTGATAACAAAAAAGATGGAGCATGCTTTACAGTAGTCTAGTATTGCTCCACTGTCAAATGTTTGAGTTGAGTGTTTTCATGAAATATTTAAACCCGTTTTTAACGTCCAGCATGTTAACAGATATACTTGATCTTATGTTTTAAAAGAACTTACTAGAAAGGACTTTCACTTTGTTGGTTATACAGAAACCAAGATGGAGACTCTGCTTTCAGCTATGAGCAATAAATAGGCAGTTTCGAAAGCCTCCCCTTGCCCCTCTTCACTTCAAAGCCCCAGAAGATCCCTGACCTATTACATATTCCAATCTTGGGCTCAGCAAGAAGGATCCCTGTGAGAATAGCTTTAATTGTTTTTGTATTTTTTTATAATACATAAGCACTGATGTGCACAAGATAGCCTTTGAATATTAGACTTTCACATATTTGATAAGCACTCAACTGCTTTTGTAATTTATTGAACGTGCCATGACTTTTCAATGAGTCCACTTTACTGCTTGTATTGGTCAAGTGCAGTGGAAAGACGATATTTGTAATCCTTAATTAGTATTAGGGTTTGTGGCAATGGATCTGTGTGTGGTTGATTAAGTGGCAGGATTTAAAAAATCCAGTTTGTAAGAAATTAAAGTGAGATTAACAGTGAATTAAACAACAAAATCTACTAACTATGGACTTAATCCAAAGCTCCTATTAAATCAACCTATGGGACTGAATGACACAGGAACAGAGATGTGCAAAATATTTGCAGCAAAACAGCATGTACTCTAAATACTAGAGCTTTTCCCATTCCATTATAAATAAGAAAATTCATAGCTTTTTCCTCCAAAAAAAAGAAAAATATTGAGTTGAAATTAAACTATTGGAGGGCAGGGAGAGCTAATTGTCAAGTGAAAATTGAGCTTCTCTTTGAATAAAGGCAGATTTTGCAGTGAAAAGATCCTAACATCTTCAAAGGAGTTTGATATGAAAAATAACCATTTGGTGAATTTTTACAGAGTAGCACAGTTCGCAAGTAAACTCTCAAAACTTAGTGTATACAAGGCTACAAACTTAGCCTACAATGCAATGGCAAAAAAATTCACAAATATTTTTAACTTCTTATTCACACTTCTGCTGAGGATTCTGACAAAAGGGATTCATAGTGGCCTGAATTCTCGGTTCTGCTAAGGCCCCTTTACGTTGCTGTGGTGGTGTGGTGGGCATCCAACTTTATACCAGTGAAAGGGGATTTTAAAGGAGCCTTAGAATAAGTGAGAATCAGGCCCATTATATTCAGCTTAGCTTGGTTGTGAACAAAAGTTATCATCAGCTGGCATATGTGAAATGAGTTTGTGCAGTTCAGATCCACATCATGAAGACTCACCAACACACTTTGCACCCCCTGCTGGCAGTTTCAGCAGAGAACTCAGAGCTATAGACTAAGGGCTTGTCTCCACTACAGGAGATTGATGCATTTGATGCAGCAGGGGTTGATTTAGCAGGTTTGGTGAAGACCCGCTAAATCGACACTAGAGCGCTCTCTGGTCAACCCCGGTAAGCCAGCTCTCCGAGAAGAGTAAGGGAAGTCAACCTGAGAGCAGAGAGCATCTCCCATCGATGCAGTGCAACAAAGACACTAACTAAACTCTCACTTGGCTTCTCTTCACTACCGGGGTAAGTCAACCTAAGTTACACTACTGCAGCTATGTGAATAGCATAGCTGGAGTCGACGTAGCTTAGGTCAATTTACCCCGCTGTCTTCACTGTGCTGTGTTGATGAGAGACACTCTCCGGTCGACTTACCTTACTCTTCTGGGGGCGCTGGAGTAGTGGAGTCGATTGGAGAGCACTCTGTGGTCGATTTAGCGGGTCTTCACTAGACCCGCTAAATCGACACCCACTGCATCGATTGCAGCAGCGTCCATCTCCCCAGTAGTGAAGACAAGCAAAGAGCTGAGGCATGCTGGCAGGCTTGGTGTGGGGAAACCTGCACTTTTACTGCCTTTGCTGTACTTATTCTGTGGATGAATAGAGGGTTGCAGTCTCTGGGGCTGTCAGTTGGGCATCTTTCACCAGGGGCTCCATCCTCATCTTGGAGGTTGAAAAGACTGGTACTAAATTCACCAGTACTAAATTAACCACCCTCCAACAAATCTGTCTCTCACACATATTATAGGCGGGGCTGGTAGCACCTCTTATTACTAAGATTGCCCAACACTTTTTATTTACAAGACCTGTTTTCAGTTGATTATTACTTTGCCATTCTTTAACTGTTTGGGCTGAAATTTTCCATGCTGGGTGTCTGCCCCAGGCTGAATGCTTTTGGAAAATTTCAGCCAAAACAGTCCAGCCATTTATGAGAACACGGTTAGAGAAAAATATATTGTTTTACAATGATAAAAAAAAATTCAGATGACCTTTTATTTTGAGATGCTCTAGTGCCCCCCATGCTTTGGACCAGGGACTTGAAATTTCTCAGGGGAAGAGGATGACTTTATATTAGGGATATGCCTATTGCTGTTACTGTGAAAAATTGGCCAAGTTATAAACCTTTGAAAAAAATCTCAGTTTGCACATGCTCAGGAGAGACCTCTTAGAATTTAGCAGCTAAAATCTCCAAAGATTCCATCCTCACTGAGCATGCTCCATCCCCTCACAGCTTCTTTGTATGATCAGAATGCATGTGCACCATGCCCACAGTGCTGAATTAGCAAGCTCCAGACCAAGGCTACCGGTGTGAAGCCAGACTTTCCCTGTAATGGCTGCTCCTGCTGCTCTGGGCGGGGCACTGGAAGTAAGAGCAGGGAGCCTGTCTCTCCTGTGTTCTCAATGACTGTTTTTCCCCTCAGTTTGCTTTTTTTAAATACCTAGGTAATAGTGCATGCACACACACACTTGAAAAGACTACTTGAAAAGACTATTATTGATGTTGCCACGCCAGACACTCAAACGTCAGGACATTCCAGGATTAAGGTTGCCTATGCAATTTGTTGGGCCAGTTATGCTCTAAATTTCCAAACAAATACAACTGTGGGATGGGTAACAGTATGAAAAACCTCAGCCCCAAAAGAAATTTAAGAAAAGAGAAAATCAAATAAGGTATTCAAAATGGAAATTGGAAGTAAATCTTAAGCACAGTGGGTGCTATAATACGCAATAGAGCTGATAGAGTAATCTCATTATGACATCCTTGGGTGAATTCATGCCAGTTGATGTGCGCCTCAGTTTTGATACTTGTCAAATAGGAATAATAATTATCTGCTTCACAAAAGGAGCATGTAGCTCAATTCTTTAATGAACTGCTAAATTACGGCTAAATCTTATTACTAATTCTTCTGTCACCGGGCTTGTCTTCACGAACACTTAGTTTGTGGCAAGCTGGGGTTTAAAGATATCCCGCAGTAGCCTGCTGCACACAAAATGTCTGTGTAGACCTGCGGCCATGCACTAACACTTCCCTAGTGTGATTTAATTTACTCCCATTTCAAAGCAGGGGTAGCTCAAAGTGCACGAGGGAACTTTTAGCATGAGGCAGCTGGGTCCATACAGCCACTTAGTGCACGGCAGGCTAGTGTTCGGTAGATTTATACCCCAGCTTGTGGCAAACTAAGTGTTTGTTTGTATAGACAAGCCCTTACTAAGTCAGAAACCAATTCCAAAATACAAATATTCCTTCATATTGGTGAACATAAGTAGATAGAGGAAATAATCCCTATGATTGATTATGACTGAAATAGGGGGTTACGATGGAAGCTGGAACTCAACCCTTACTGTAGCCTCATTTTCTGTTTGTGAATCATTCATAAATAGTGCAGGTAATTGCTATATGCCTAGATGGAAACAGAAATCCTATGCCCATGGGACTGCCTAAGTGTGCTTTCTGGATCAGGGCCGCTGAGAAGAGAATAGATTTCTGCTGAACGAACCAGTCTCACTTTTGGATTAAGAGATTCAGTCACTCAGATAAGATCTGACATTTTGGCCTGATGTCACTTGAAGTATTAAATATAGTAAGCACTTGGCACATCTCAAGAGGGGATACGAGTGCTCTTTGTGCTCTTCTGTCTCAGGGATGTCCCGCTGCCCCATCCATTCTAGTTACGGTAGTCAGAGATCGCTGAGGAACAAGGACTCCCATCCTGGCACATGATAATCCAGCCTCAATTATTCACAGCTCTGTCACTTCTTGGGTGGACTAAGCAATGGGATATGAGGCATTTAGCCAACTCCATCTAGTACAGCACACTGCAATGTATCGCCTCAGCAATACAGGCTACCACAAGGACATCAGACCCGTTCTCTGCTCTCTATACTGTCTTCCCATAGAATCTGAATCAAGCTCAAGGTCTCAATCCTTATTTTGAAGGTGTTCTATTGCCTGAGCCCACGGTATCTGCCTAAAGCTCCAGGATGAAGCCTGTGGTCAACAACTGCACTCCTCTGGCACAATGGAACTTTCTCTACAATAAAGGTGAAGTTCGTCGGTATAGGAGAGAGAACTTTTCAGGGGCTGGTCTGAGACTGGAATGAACTTCCCCAGGAGCAAAGGACCGACTTAAACCTTATCACCTTCTGCTCAAAGTTCAAGGCACATTTCTCTGACCTTGCCTTCTCTACATAAATACATAGCAACATGTATAATGAAACAAAATCACCCCTCCCCCCAGATCCTACCAAAATAAGATGCCCCACTACACATGCTTCTCCACCTGGGGAGACTGAGAGAACAAACACCACATGACAGGTGTGTGGTCATGTTGCTTATAGTACTGCTGGAAGGCATTCAGATAGTACAGTGATGAGTGCAATATAAGAGCATATATAGAATAGACTATATTAATATTAGCTGTAAAGGACAAGACTACATTTTCATTGTATAGAGCTAAACAAGCAATAATATATCTATTGCTATCTATCCACACACACACACACACACACACACACACACACACACACACACACACAC